>NW_025766216.1:0-56997 GCF_003918875.1 Haliotis rubra | reverse complement strand
AAGGATATTCTCGTTAGAATGTACACGTAATATAAGAGCTCATAATATACTATAATGCTGTGTGTGTTGTTGCAGGTGTATAAATGGTGTGAAGTGCATAATTTGTTTCTTATTTTATTGAATGCTTTGTGTATTTAAATAAAATATTTGAGATAACAATGGGTATTTGGATATCAGTGGGTGTTGAATAACAATGGTATTTGAATAACAATGTAGGTATTTGAATAACAATGGGTATTTGAATATCAGTGAATTGTTGGATAACAATGGTATTTGAATAACAATGGGTATTTGAGATATCGGTGGGTATTTGAATAACAATGGGTATTTGAATAACAATGGGTATTTTTAATAACAACAGTGGATGTCTTTGTGGAGTTAGTAATGGACTCCTTGACGGAGTGCAAGGTCCAGTGTTTTGTGGTATTTTATTACTGAAATAATCATGGTGATTTCTAATCATAACCATCCATTTTGCGTATTGGGATATCAGCATTATTTACAGTCTCTTGAGAGGAAGCCAATAAAATGTACAAACTTGAAACAATTTATGCTCAGTTCTAAGGATGACAGCATAATGGGACAATGTTTTATCGTGAAATGTGTACAGCGTCATTCGTCATTCACTTTATTTGTGATTTTATCAATACTCATATATGGCTGTTTTTGATGATCCTCATATAAACTTTGTATCGCTTTCCAGGCAAGGTGTGGCCAGACATTATTTACACATGTGAAATTGTCAAAGAGCGGTAGTGTCTACTCAGGTGAGTGATATTGCCATTTGTAGTAACGATTGAGCACGATTTCTGGCCTGCCTCGTATACTAACCGTGATAAAGTCTCAGTCTCTCAGAAACAGAATACGCCTCACATTTTCTTTGTCTCGGTATAAGTTATGATAAATGAAGGCTTTGTTAAATGTTTTCGGATATATATCAATTGTATCTGTTAGTCTTTCTGAATCCTGATACGGTGTCTGCTTATTTAAAATCTTTTCGCTTTTAAAGTTTTGTAATTTTCTAAATGCTGCAGTTATAATTATTGGTAAAATGCTCTCATTGATATGGCATTTAGCTTTCATTTAAGTACATATATGTTTCTACTATCAGTGTAAACACTTGACTTTGGGAGAACTATTAATTAAAATCTATGAATGGCATTTAGAGTGAGTGAGTCTAGTTTACTCACGCTCACAGCAATATTTCAGCTATATATGGCGGAATAGCGTTTAGAGTGAGTGAGTGAGTTTAGTTTTACTCGCTCACAACAATATTCCAGCTATATATGTGGAATAGCATTTAAGTGATGCACTTATGGCATAAACATTTATGGATGTGAACTTCTGTGTGTAGAACAGGGCGTTTTGAATTACATTATTCTCTCTATGGAGCGGGGTGGTGAGGGTAACCTAGTGGTTAAAGCGTTGGCTCTTCATAGCGAGGACCAGAGTTCGTTACCACTTGGATAAAATGTGTGAAGCCCATTTCTGGTCCCCATACGTGAATATTGCTGGAATATTGCTAAAAGCGGTGTAAAACATACTCACTCACTCACTCGCATGGTATCTGAAGATCTTGGTTCCGGTTTGTCTCCACTCATGCTTGAACAATGAACTCCTTGCTAACGCGTTAGCACTGAATCAATGTATATTATGTTGGCTGATGGTGGTTTTGCATGATTTTTAGCAATATTCAGCAATATCGAGGCGAGACACCGAAATGGGCTTCACAAGTTGTACCCATGTGGGGAATCGAACCGGGCCTTCAGCGTGACGAGCGAACGCTCTAACCTCAGGCTACCCCACCACCTTATGTGCTGGGATATAACAGTAGTGATATTCCTGTTGTTTCATGGAATACATTCCCAGTGAGATTCAGGTTAAATTGACAACTGGCAACCATTCTTGCAATAGTGACTACCTTAACTCTTATGCGTAACATAGACTTGCTTTCTGAGTGCATTATTCTGTCTGTGAGACATGATGTTTTAGCAACATAGTCTACTCTCTATGAAGAACATGGCGTTTTCAGAGTATATACTACTTTCGGAATATATTCTTATCCATCGTCGGGTGATACAAATTCTGAAGTTGACATCCTTCAATATTTTAGCCTTTAACCTGTGAGGGTGGCCGACATTACAATGTGGCCGCTAGCTTTACAAGATAGCATTGTCATACAGGAGAACGTTCTAGAATGTTACATGATAATCTCGCTGTTCAGTGAGGGCAGTATCACCTCAAACATTCATTGAAGATAGTCATCAGTTCAACACTTGCATGTTTCGGCAACGCAAATGACATAACATAACAATAGACCAGACCAATTTTCTTTCTTGTTTACAGTTTTTTGTCCTCAGTGAAACCTATAGGCAGGAAGCATTTTTTTAAAATCACCAGTCAAAGTAGTAAACCCCAAAAGAGTTTCCATATTAACTCTTTAGGTTTGTTTATATCAACTAAAATAATTTGAGTGTATTTAGGTTTCCACTACTGATTTCAAGAGTATTTCACTTATATCCACATTTAACATTTAGATTTTATCTTTTTGATCCGGGATAATTAATTAAAACAAAATAAAATTGGCCTGCCCTTATTTTATAATGTAGAAACTTAATTTATTGACGTAAACATTATAATTATAGATGTAAACATTACATTGAGATAGAGAATGTGTTCTGCAACACTATAAGAAACGTGTAAGCTTACTATCTGTGTATGTATAGATAGAAACCACTAAATTTATATATGTAATCATTAAATTCATATACGCAAACACGAAACTGAGATAATGTGTTTGAAATACGACATGTTTTACAGGTTTGCAGGAAAGCGTCATTTTATCGCTTCAAAACCAATTTCACTTGGAAATGCCCCTATCCTTTCTCTTCCACTGCCAGGTTTAGTAAAAGTCGGGTTCTGTTATGGGGTGGTGTGATGTTGGCAGCGTATTCCCAGATTTATCTAAGTTGAGTTCAAATTCATCTCCGAGGTGAAACATGTAGCCTCGAGAGGTACGAGAGTGGAAGCGCAGATATCTACTCGAGACATTTACCCCGGATATAGTGAATGAGTATGGTTTACGCCCGCCTTTAGCAATATTCCAGCAATATCAAGGCGAGGAAAATGGCTTTTACACATTGTACTCATGAAATGGGCTTAACACATTATTTGCACCCATGAAATGGGCTTAACACATTGTACCCGTAGTGATCAGATGTCGGATCGAACAAGTCAATGGGTATCTCATCGGTAAATCAGGTGCCAGTCAAACAATCGATGCCAGACGGCGGTATTCGTTTTGTATCTCATTGCTCGCTTGTCTGAAGCTGTTACGCGTACACGTGTGCGTCAGTTCCATAATTATTACTCAATGAATGTAAATAGTCCAAATGTATCGAAGCCCTAACCCTGTACAAAGACCTGGCGCAAGAAAGTACCTTGGTGACTCACTAAATTCGGGATTATGTGTTTTTCATATTGTCAAATGTTGAAAAATATATAATCAACTTACGCTATCTATTAAGATCTGTATTAGCTCAAAAGCACACACAAAATCACTGGACCCAAGAACCGGCATGTATGGACTGGTTTGTTCGTGGTGGTGAGAATTGTAGTGAGTGGGTAGTGTTTTGCGCCGCTTTCAATACATACACGACGGGGGTAGAAATGGGGCGTCACGCCTGATGGCACAATCTGGGCGCTCGCACATGTATGTCGAGCATGAAGAGGGTGACCACCCTGTACCACCTCGAGTATGTCGCTTTTATAAGTGTATGTTATATGCTGATGGTGCAAAAAATGTTATGGTTGCCAGGGCGATGCATGGACTTACCATGAGCTGTGACATGTACTTCCAGATTAAACCGACCTTGTGAGGTGAGGTGAGTGATTGAGTGAGTGAGTATGGTTTTACGCAGCTTTAACTTAATATTCCAGCAATATCATGTCAAAAAGGGGCGAGAAATGGGCTTTTTATACGCGTGGAACCTGTAATGGAAACAGACCGAGAGTCTTCGGCATGGCGAGCGAAGCTTTTACCCACTAGGCTGCACCCTACCAACACCAGTAGTCACAGGGAGAGAAATTAAAGCATGACGCAGATTAGTTGGTTAAGGCGTTCGCTCGTCGCGCTGAACCAGGTTCAATTCCACATGAAGCACATTGTTAAAGCGGCGTAAAAAGCACCAACTCACTCACTCACCTAAATTAAATATGGAGATAATGCATGTTTACTTGCTGTACGTAATGCAAGTTCCTTTTATCTTTTATAATAAGATTTGAGATATAAAGGCATGTTACTATTCGACTATGATCTAACGTGGTCATGCAGTAGCAGATACTCTCGATCTAAAAGTTGCGGGATAAGTGCATTCCTCTGTCATATTATAGGTGGGTTGGTAGACACATCATGGCGAGACCTTGTGGGGATTAAGGTAAACCTATGTGTCCATTCACGGTGTTAACTGACCGAGGTCAGCACATCCTGTCTTTTCATGCTGAGCCACGTGGTGCAGTACGCAAAAAATAAACTAGAACAAAATACAAGGATGATCTCACAGACCATATTACATGCAGTCAATCCTGCAATTCAAAAGCAACAATTCGAGCTAGTTTAGATTTCCTTCGGAGTTTGATGATAAATATAATAATTTCATATGTGCGTGTGTGTTGGTGAGTGTGTTGCTAGTATTTGTATTTATTATGTCCATATTGTGACACCAGTCATCATTTTCATAATCTGACGCGCTTGGAAATTCATCTTAAAAGGTATTCAATTGAGAACAATTATGAGATGTTCCAGAAGTTTTGAATCCCAATCAAACATGCATTTGATACACTTTGCTAAATGAGCCCATGACGAATTCCAGGAACCGTTAATTACATGACAATGACTATCACGCAACAAAGCGCAGCGCCGTAAAACCGCGTCAAATATAAGCAGTGATAGAGGCGGACAATGAAAATGTTGCCCGTTAGTCCAGTCGGTCTACAGGAGGTGAATCAAACATGATAAACTACTAAATATGTCAATAGCTAATGGACGTCTTGAAATGAAGACTTCAGTTCCAGCTTCGAACATGGAGTACCGTTAATGCATCGCTTCCAAGCACCCGTATATCAATGGGAATGGATGCATTCTCTTATTCTTCATTGTCGAGGCACCGGTATGCATCGCCCCAGTATCCATGTACTCAAGAGGTTTCGTCATTTCAAAGAGAGACTGATCTAGGGCCTGGTGCAATTTAAATGTAATGTACTGATAACCGACTTTTAGAAACATCACTGACAAGCCTCTGTGTCCTACAAATATTTTACAGCTACAAAGTTCTATATTTATTTTAAAGTTGCTGGATATGTTTTGGAAAGAGGCAACCTGCCCTAATATGTATTCTGAAATACCAGTTTGAATCCATAGCTTAGAAGACTGACTTTGTCGAATATCGATCGATCATGGATAAATATCGAGGAAATGAAATTTGAACAAAATTGAACAAAAAGTCCAAGAAGAATTCAAGATGTTTCACATCATCACAAAACAGCGTCGTGAGGCACACTTCCAGAAGCTGTTTTTGACAAAGAGATGCTGTATCACCAATGTATTATTTGTGTAAATTAAAACTTTTATTATTTCATCCCAATGGTTTAATTTACGATTTTATCGATGACCCGCATTTTTTCATCTCGATAATCGTTGATAATTTCTTTTCATCGGCGATACTTGATGACTTTGCTTAGCCGACCCTAGCATGGACTATACAGTTATTCGGGTGCACGTGTGGTATTACGGCTATATGGATATTGAGTCAAAGGTATAAGGCTTACACACTGTCATTGTCCACGAACACGCAAGCGGCTTCTTTACCGTTAGGTAGGTCCGACATGCCCGACTGGACTCCACAGCCAAGTCGGCAAGACTACATTGTAAACAACGGAATCACACAGAGAACATGTTTTGGTCTCCAACTGGCGGTAACTCAACAACGACGCAGGATGAGAATTTGAGTTTTCAAAGGAATTCTTTAAAGAGAAATATTCAATATGGCGCCGGGTGTTATATTGACGATTTGGTGTGTGTTTATGTGGACGGGAGGGCTACCAGTCTATGACTACCACCCATCGTCCGGAACTGAAGCAACGACCACGAGAACATAACTGGTGTAGCCAAACGTCAGCGCTACTCCTTCTTCGAGTAACAACAACACCCACGGATATGATATCCTGCTCCTTCCGGAATTGTAACAACGCCACGGATGGCATCTACTCCTTCTTCCGGAATTGTAACAGCATACGGATATGACATCCGCTCGCTTCCGAATTGGCAACAGCATACAGTTCGCGACATCGCTCCTTCCCAATTGTAACAACGCCCACGGATGCATGACGCATCTGCTCTTCCGAATTTCAACAACGCCAACGGATATGGCATCTACTCCTTCTTCCGGAAATGTAACAACCGTTGTCGCTCCTTCCGGGTGCCGAAGCAACCCACGGATATGACATCCACTCTTTCTTCCCGATACCAGCAGCACCCGGATGCAAATCACTCACTTCCTCCGGTATTGCTTACCGGATATGGCATCTGCTCCTTCTTTCGAAAATGCTTAACAACGCACCCACGGATATGGCATCCCTCCCTTCTTCCGGGTGTTGTAACAGCAGCACCCACGGATATGACATCCGCACTCCTTCTTCCGGAAATGTTAACTACGCCCACGGTTGCATGACATCCACTCCCTTCTTCCGGAATCGCCAACCAACGCCCGGGATATGACATCCGTTCCCTTCTTCCGGGTGCAACAACGCCAGGGGATATGACATCCACTCCTTCTTCCGGAAATGTAATAACAACGCCAGGGGATATGACATCCGTTCCTTCTTCGAATTGTAACAACACCAACGGATGCGGAATCCACTCCCTTCTTCCGGAAATGTAACCAAAGCCCACGGATACTGATGACATCCGCTCCTTCTTCCGGAATTGTAACAACACCCACGGATATGACATCCACTCCTTCTTCCGGAAATGTAACAACGCCCACGGATATGACATCCACTCCTTCTTCCGGAAATGTAACAACGCCCACGGATATGACATCCGCTCCCTTCTTCCGGAATTAGCGAAGACAACGCCACCGGATATGGCATCTGCTCCACCGTACTTCCGGTTGTAACAACGCCCACGGATATGGCATCCACTCCCACTGCCGAATGTAACAACGCCCGCATTATATGGCGTCTGCTTCGTCTTCCAGGAGTTGTATGCTGCCACGGATGCTGCATCTTCTCCTGACTTCAGTGTTGTGCGGCTTACGCTGAATGTTCACCGAAAGAAGTTCTGCTGTAGACACGGCAGAATTCAATTCAATAACGGTGCCTTCGCTTTCCTCCAGATGCTGTTCGTGGACCCACAGCTCTGTCACTGAATTACCTGAACTCATCTCCTCCATAATGCAACAGTTGTCCCCTACTCTGTCCGCGCACTCCTCAGCATCCTGTCTCTTGACCCGAGCATGACTTCCCTGTAGACATGAACGGCAGCGGGAAGATACCAATCCTCTGACTAACCGTTACATTAACTGCAACATCTAGCACGGAAGTACTTCGTCAAAACGTGGTCAGGGACTACTTTGGTTTATAGCCTTTAACTTTTACCATTTATATTTTCTATTGTAAAATTTATCATGAGTGCTTCAACATACACAAACTATATCTATAATTCCAGGAGCATATTACAAATCTATCATGAAAAGCTTCATAGAAACTTTGATATTGGTATATGAGTGAGACTTTTATATAGAGTATTTTTAAATCCAAATTTAAAACTCAAATATTGGGTCTGCAAGTGATCTGTTGAACCGTACAAGGAGAGGATTTTACAGAAAATTGTTGCTGTGAATATTTAGAAACTTCACATAATCATTAATCATTGGAGGGACATTTTTACAATTATACTAGAAATAATGGGAAACGTCTTCTAAAGTTTTACAGTCGTCACATTCTGGTGATTCACTTGAGTGAAGTTTAAACAACCATTTCTTACATGGCACAATATTTGTGTATAATCTTGAATTGTAATTCTTTTAACTTGTTGGATAACGGAAGGGTTGTGACGGTACATTTTGCTAGCATGTGATGAATCATTAAATGTATATGGTAAAGTGACTTTGTTATCCACAATCATTGAATAAAAAGTGCCTAGACTTAATCTTATCATTCATAATATTTCGCTGTAACTGAGGTGGTGTGTTTAACAAAAACTGAATTTTCGGACTATATTTATAAAACACATTGCTCCCTATTGCCCTTTGAACAGCTCTTTTTGATGTTGTAAAAAATATATATACTGTGAATATTCAAATTATATATCTCTTGTAACTCTAGTCCAGTTCTTAACTGTCCATTTTCATCAAGCAAATCTCTAACACATACAATGCCAGCTTTCTGCTTTTCACATTATTCACAGACTTCTTATTTAAAATGACTAATTTATTATTCCAAATTATTTGATTAAATATATCTTCATCAATGTTAACAGTTTCTCTCCAATCCTTTAACATACATCTATAAAATGATGGTAGAGCAATATGCAATTTTCTTAGGTCATAATTACATTTTATAATAAAAGATAACCCTCCTACATTTTATCTAAACCTTTCAGATCTAAAAACAATTTCCAGCTTCCATCAGAGCTGAATAAGTTCTTTTACATCTTGGTATCATTCTTATAATTCCAAATAAATCTAAACAATTCCTACACATTGATTTCTTTTACACAAACTTGCTGGAACCTGCATCATACTGCTTTGGTAAATGAGTGCAACCTTCCCCTTTAGAAAGCATTATTCTTCTTGATAAATTTTATGATTTATGATTTCAAAGGCAAATGATAAAAAATTATCATAAAACAATTCGAATACCTAAAAGGGCATCCCTATAAGCAATGTCTAACACCTTTGAACAACTGGCTATGAAATTACTTTTATTTATATATTTATCTTAAAGGTCTGTTAATTGGTTAAAATTCTACAGCTACTGCCTGCACCTTGAATATCTTTGTCTAACACCTTTTGAACAACACAACTTTGTTAACAACACAACTTTGGGGCTTTTCATACAAAACTGAAATCCATTTTACACATTGTCTCACCAAAATTGAATTTTTTAAAACATTTTAACATATAATCCCACTCAATGGAGTCAAATGCCTTTTGGAAATCTAGTGAAACAATAAAAGAGCCAACATCTGAGTCTTCATAAATTTCCAATAAATCTAATAAAATCTAATATTCTCTCCTATATATCTACCTTTCACAAATCCTGTCTGGGTAGGATGGATTATATCTGGGAGCCTCTTTTTAATCTATTAGCTAAAAGCTTTGGCAATTATCTTATAGTCAACATTCAGCAGAGTAATTGGTCTTTTTGTTTTCAATTAGCAAGGGATCTTTGCCTGGTTTATCCAGCAATGTAATAATTCCTCTCTTCTGTGAAACAGTCATGGTTCCTACTTGAAAGTATGCTGTAAATTCTTTATAAATGGGACTTTAATATCCTCCCAGAACAACTGATAAAATTCTGCTGATATACCATCGCATCCTGGAGATTTATTACTTTTCATTTGAGATAAGCTTGCTTTCAGTTCTACTTCTGTAATATCTCTCTCAAAATTTCCTTTTGCCAGTCTGTCCAAATTAACATTCACCCCATTAAAATCCATCAACATCAGATTCTGTACTAGCCTTTCACTTTGGGAATACAAAATTTGTATAAAAGGATTCTATCTGTTGCAAAATTCTTATTTCATCTGTAACAACTTCATCATTTTCTGTTACAATCTTAGAAATGTGCCTTTTTTATCTTTACTCTGCTTTTTCCAAATTGTAAAAATATCTAGTACTTTTTTCTCCTTCCTCAAACCATTTTAGTTCTTGATCTTATAAAAGCACCTTTAGCCTTTTTCTAACATAAATATCTTCCAACTCATTCTTCGCTTCCAGCTATTGTTGTTCTACTTTATCATTCTCACCATCTGACAACTGACAGTCCAATATTGCTAATGTTCTTATCAAGTCTCTTTTCATTTCTATTGATTTCATATATTTTCTTTTTAGAATGGTCTCTCGAAATCTACATGATTTTATAACTTGATCCACTCAAAATCCACATGTGCATTTACTGATACTTCCTGACTAAAAGGTTTCAGAAATTCCTTAATTTTATTCCTATTGCTCCTCATCAAAAGACAAGAATTGTTCATTTTCCAAAATTTGGTGCAAAATGTCTATCTTTATCTATTTCTAGCAAAACAATTTTGTGATCTGATTCTATGCTTTGGAATGATGTTTGAGTTAACACATCTACATCCTACAGATTTGGTAACAATATAAAAAAATCAATCCTTGATTGAATAGTATTATTTTTTGCTCCATGTGTACTTAGTTTCCTGTGGGTGATTTTCTCTCAAATATCTGTTAATTCCAAACTTAACCATAAGATTAGCTAAAGGTTTGGCTAGTTTTGGTTGAGGATCCCAATCTATCTTTTGAAGGATACAACAACACTGTATTAAAAATCCCTCCAATTACAAGATTATCTCCTGCTACATATGTCTTACATGAATTTATCCTGAATATCTTGAAAAAAATGTTCTCTTTCTTTGTAACCATTTGGGGCATACACATTTACAACAGTCTCAATACCTGAATCCCTGTCAATATCTAACATAATTACCCTGCCCTTATGTTGTCACTTGAACCTGAAGTGACTCGGAGTTGTCTCCCCTAATCAAGATTGCAACCCCTCTGCTCTCTGAACAACCATGACTAACATATATTTGATTATTCCTCCCCACTGCTGACTCCAAAATGGTTCATCTTCAGGAACACTATGAGTCTCTTGAAACAAATAAATATCTGCATCTTGCTTTTTAAAACAAAAATATTTCTCTTCGTTTATGTTTATCTCTTAGTCCCCTCACATTCAATGTAATGATCTTGACCATGTTATATACCACAGATAATGTTATCAACAAACCGTTAAAGAAAAAAAAAAACTTTAAAAGTAACAAATTCAAGAAAACTAACTCCTTCTGTAGAGACCTAATGTAAAGGTTGTCGGCATAGTGTATATATATATACCTAAAATAAAAGGGAGTAGACTAATTTTACTCCTGAATAACTCCATGTCTGTATAAAAGTGATACCTGACTTAATTGTTCCGTGAAGATAACATGTCAAATGTATTCGCATATAAAGAAAGTTCTCCTTGTACAACTCTCAACTTTCAACGAATATAATCATTATTTAAATGTATATATTTGAACTGAAAATGAACACAGTTTCACGTATTTCCAGGGTCACATATGTCCCTTTGTGTTTACAGATAAAGCCACACGATGAGGTATAACGTTCACGGTCTGTACAGGGTCCCATTGATGAACAATCTTCCCTTAATAAAACGCACTTTCTTCTTTTCTTGCCATGCTTGTGTCATCACTGGCTGAAGGAGTTTTTTAGCTTCAATGTCCTGTTTCGGAAGATCTTCTTTAACATAGAAATGTTTCCCTGATCCCTTAAGAATCTTTCTTGCTTGCATGAGAAGCTGGATTCGCTCAGGACGAAAAACAAACCGTGCGATGATAGGCCTCGGTTGTCCAGTCTGAGTGTGAGTAGGTCGACCAAGTCTATGACAGTTCTCAATGGTTGGCGATTTAGTAGTCATCTTCAGTTGTCCAGTTATTAAGCCTGTCAGAACTTCCTTGACATTCTCCTCCGCTGTCTCCTCTATTCCGAAAAACAGGAGATTAAATCCCCTGTGGTAACGATCTTGATCAAGCACTTGTCGTTCTAGGCTGGATAAACGAGTTTCCAATGTGGATACCGTGTTTTCAGTAGCATGTAAATCTTTCATCATATCACTCTGAGCATTCTTCATGTCCGATATTTCACTGTAGATAAATTCCATGGATTGTTTTATTTCTCTGGTTTCGGTCGCCATGGCCTCGCGATTCTTCCTTATCTCCGTATAGAGAGTCTCTAGTGTGATACCATGCTCGGTGACTTCGTCCGCCATGTTGGATGATAGGTCAAGATCTGACGCTGACGTTTCGTGTCTGATCGGTGACCTTTCTCTGCTACTAGCACTGAAGCCGAGTTTTCGGCGTGCTGGAGTGTCCAGGACTCTGCTGGCGTAGTTTTTGACTGTGCTTTCCCATTTGCGATCTGTTAGTTCACGTTTTTACACGAGCCGCTCACAACGCCGCCTCACCCTTCGAACAACATCCGGGTCTCTCTACTTACCATTCTTGTATTAAAAATACCGCCATCAGCTCTATCTGGGCATTAATTTTGTACTCACCAATTTTTACCTCACCACCGAAAATTATTTTCAAATGTTATGCAAATAACTTGTTTATTGACGCGGTAATATACATATATTGGCTCACCGCCGTCAGTTCTGCTTATTGCACAACTGAATTTAATGTATTGAACTTTAAAAAAACACGTAGACATGTGTCTGTAAATTAACATAAACACAATGAAATACAATTTCACAACTGGAATTATCTAAGGATAAAGGAGGTAACATTATTCGATAGGTAACATCTGGATACGATAAATAGCCAAATATGTTTCATGTATTACAATAAGTATCATTTATATTTTACTTAATAAATATGACAGGTATTCACTGCACAAAATATGTGATGATATAACGTAACTTAATCAAAACGTTCATGTCGCTTTGCAATAGTCATTACATCAACATGAAATATAAAATATTATTCATAAATGAAAATCTTATTCTTCTCTTTCTCACGCGTCGGCCATTACTCGCGAAAACGAGGCTCGGTATACACAATCTTTACTTCCGGTATTTCCGCCCCGCGAATCCATCGTCTGCTAGAGAACAAGAAGTCTGAAATCTCTACCAGCTGTCGAATCTTCCGACATTGAAGCATGGACGACGAACTGCCGCAGTCCAACAGCTCTCCACAAGAAAGCTTACAGCAATTTAATTGAATCTTACATTTACGATGTTGAAGGTAAACACTGTGAGAGAATTTTTGACATTTCATGTTTGGTGTACTCGTAACAATAGTAATATGCCTGTTTGAAGTGCAAGTACCGTTGTACTTTTCATCATTTCTGCGAAACCGATGTGGAATATTACATATTGATTATACTTAAGGATAAGCCTTTGACTCTGTCCAACGCAACAAGCTTTGGTCTCTATTTCAATGTCATGGTCTCAGTAACAAAATGAGTAAGCTTTTTGACTAATATGTATGAGAACGTGAAGGCATGCGTTAAAAAATAATCAAGAATTTTTCGGAAACATTACGAATTACAACTTGGTGTAAGGCAAGGATGTATACTTAGTCCATTCCTGTTTTCATTTTTCATAAATGAGCTTACTGTTCAAATGGAAACTAATTGTTCAAGTGGCATACAACTTCATCCAGAAATAGTTAAAATCTTCCATTCTGTTGTTTGCAGACGACGTTGTGTTGTTTTCAAGCACCGTTAGTGGCCTCCAAAATTAAATAAATGAACTTGAACATTACTGCGATAAATAGAAATTAACAGTAAACAGAGAGAAAACAAAAATCATAGTCTTTAAAAAGGGAGGTAAACTTTCTAAAAAGGAAAAGTGGTTGTTTAAGGGTATGCATCTAGACTGTGTTAGCTATTATAAATATTTGGGATTGTATTTTACCAATGGTTTGTCTTGGAACATGCATGTCAAATATGCTTTGCTCCAAGCGCAAAAGGCACTTATCGGTATTATGAGGACAACAAGTACACTTGGAGATTTTAGTTACAAAACCTTTTTAAAGATTTTTGATGCAAAGATAAACCCAATTTTGACGTACGGAGCAGAAATCTGGGGATTAGCAGAATTTCATCAAATAGAAAAAATACACTTGTATGCATGCAAGAAATATCTTGGTGTCAAATTGAATACAGTTAATGCAGTAGTTTACGGTGAATGTGGCAGATATCCAATGCACTTGTTTACAAGCATAAAAGTTGTTAAATATGCCTTTATATCGGTTACCGAAAAAATGTTATAATATTATGTTATTGTATGATGAAAATGGACAAAGAAATTTGACATCTCATGTTAAGAACTTTTTATTCTCTATTGGCTTCGGAAACTTTTGGAATGCACAATATGTAGAATCACATACGTCATTCATTCAGTCGTTAACCATAAGACTTAAAGACATATATCTTCAAACATGGTGTGAGAATATATCTTTGTCAAGTAAATGTTTTTACTATTCAAAATTAAAAAAAGATCTATTCAATGAAGTATACTTATCATGTGTTAATATAAAAAAAATTAGGCGATCACTAGCAAGATTCCGGTGTTCATCTCACGATTTGTTGATTGAAAGCGGCAGATATAAAAATGTTAAAAGAGAAGAGAGAAGATGTACACTTTGTCGTTTAAATGAAATTGAAGATGAATATCACTTTCTCCACATCTGTCCATCATATAATTCAATACGTTGTAAATACATTAAAAGATATTACTATATCCATCCAAGCATCATAAAATTCTCTACCCTTATAAGCAGTAAAAATCAAAATATATTACAAATTCTTGCCATGTTCATCCACATAGCAATGTTGTATAGAACAAAAGTTTTATCACTGTAATGTAAATATACTTATTTATGTATTTCCCCATTATATATGTATATGTACTATAGGCATGTGGCCTCTTCAGTACGAAATAAAAATTGAATATGAATATACCCCCCCAAAAAAACCCCAACAACATAAGGATACACTTTGAAAGGCCTAATTATGATATTTACATGGATAAATGATAGTGCAGTTAAAATTATTATGTCAGATTCAATTCATGTGACCACAGCTTGATGACATGTACCGATCTAACCAGTTAGTTTACCTATATATTGTTAAATATCCTGAATATATAAATTTAATGAAACATCTTCTTTACAGGAATTATCATAATTTGTGATTTTTCATTAAACACATCATTTATCATAGAGCCATGGTAAGAGTGATATTAGAGGTAGCCAATTACATGTATACATGTATTATACTAAACCGAACAGTTATGTTCTCTCAACCGGGCAGGTAGCCCGGCATGCGGAAGCTATGCTAAATTTTCATTTAACATATAAAAATATCTACCCTTAACTACCTAAACCGAACAATCAGCTTTACTCAAGCTGGGCTAAATTCATCAAGATGTTAAGATGATTATCCAGTGATTCAAAAAGCTATGTTGTAAGTTTCACGTGACAAATAAATTTTATTAGATTAATTAACTAACTCTTTTTATTAATTGCAGTGCGGACAGCATGTGATGGAAGCTTCATTAGAGCCAAGTGTTTCAAATCAATGAAGAAAAAATGATTCCCTCATACAATGTCTGCCATCACATCATCTCCAACATCAAGTAAGTCCAGTATTCCACACTGTTTGGTTATTTCCTTATCAGAAACAGAACCTGTGTACAAAGCACTGACAAAGCTAATCATGCCATCTGGTGTGTGATTCTAATGAGCCCTTTCATAGTCGAGTGAGACTTGTAGTGGGAATACATCTCAGAGTTTCTTATCTTTGAACTTGGAGTTTGCACTCTGATCTCTGTACAGTCTAATATGACTCTGGTATTTGGATATGTGCTCTTAAAATACTCTGGCATAACTTTGTTGATAGCAGCTCTCTCTTGCCAAATCGGTAGCATCACCAACATGACATACAAATAATTAGCCCAGGTGACCAAAATACGACTCACTGAACTGACGGATACATCAAACCTCACAGCTAAATCAACCTATAAAAGCCCTGTCTGATACGACATAAGAACATGAAAAACTGATCGATTAATGGGATGGATTCATCTCTGTAAATGTCACTCTTTATTTATGGATTTTCTGCATTAGAACTTCGATGTCTCTGAACTTGACTCCATCGCAATAGATAGATAGATAGATAGATAGATAGATACATAGATACATAGATAGATAGAGTTGAAATAAAATCATCATAGGTTCTAAATCCAGTGTAAAACTGTATCAAATCTTGGTCATGTGTGAATCGGTTTATACCAAAACACCTTTTGGAGCACACAGCTGCAAGTTGGTCTTCCAATTTCTTTGCGTATTGTTTCAGTGATTCGAGCTGGTCAGCAGTACTAGTTGGTGTGTTGGCATAATGATGATCAGGCATAGGAGCTGGTGTAGTAGTTACATCCTCGCTGCTGTGATCGGGTCCAGAAGAAATATCTGTGAGGTTGTCCTCTGTGTATTGTAACTTGTACTTACTATTATTAACACCTATTTCAATAATGATTTGGGGTACATGAATTTGTGACATATTAAAAAATAATTTATTATAAAAACTTCACTTAAAAACACTCTGAAATTAAAGAAGTGTTTGTACATTAAATAAGGCAAAAGTTTAGATTTGTAATCAATCAAAAAATCACATTTCGAAACTTGGAACTATAATTTAGACAGTTAAAGATTTTGAAATTTATAATTCCAACCAACCGTCTTGATCGCCTTCTAGGTGGCTGCCTCTCCTTCTTCTCCTTCCAAGAGTAATTGGTTGGCACTGCTCCTTTCTTTAATCTGCGAATTCCTGTTAGGGTCGCTGATATGAATTTTCAGTAAAATGTGCGGAACACACTTGAGTTGAATCAGTAGTAGAGGGAATGATTGTAATGGACCAGGTCCAACAAAGTTCTGCAAAGCCTTATTCCCCAAATAAGGCTTTGGTCGGACCCTTAGCTCTTGCTACCATTACCCCTACTATAAAAAGTTTGGGACGCTTAGCGGATACTTAACGCACCTCTTAGCCGCACCGCTAACCGACTGAGCCACCGGGGACATTGCTGAAAGTATGTTGGTATCCTGGGATTGCATCATCTGGGCGCGTCTAACGTGCCGCTATGCCATGTTTACCTCTCAACGAAAACAGTTTAATGTGAATCGCCTATGATCTCTTTGGTGTTTGTAATAAAGGCTTGCTGGGCTTTTTTCACCCCTTGTTCTATGTACTTTTTTTCTCATCCTCGCTATAGCAGACTTACGAGACTTGGATCGAATCTCTTGTTTCATTCTATGATATTTTATGAAGTTCAGAGAGGACTAAACGAAACTCCTCCTCTGAGATCTTACTGTCAGTGAGCGCGGTGGAAATAAGATCGCTTTATGGTGTTAAGCTTTGCTTCAGCTAGAACCCCATCTCATTATGCTTCAATGCTTTACGATGCAGTCTGCGGATACAAGCTTAAGCACCACCCCCAACACCCCTGTCACCCCAGCTGTTATTTCGAGCCCCATCACTATAGGTGCGCCACGATGGTAGCTAACAACCCAACACCTGCCACCCCTAGGCCCATGCTGGCTACCATAAGGGTAGTATCAGTCCCGGCCCACGCATTGAAAGCTCTATGGTACTTCTTATATAGTGCTTTCCGCTTGTCGCGTCTTGTTCTAGTTGGCGCTTTACATCGCATAACTGCCTCAAGCGAAACCCGCCTACGGTTTCCAGGGTCTTCGCTACTTCCTCTACGACTGGGTACAGCCCCATCCTGTGTGCCTATAATATATATTACAAAAGATATTTTAATTGGGTTTCAGTTAATAGCCTATCTAGTGTTCTGGTACTAGTTCAGGGATATAGCTCAATCCCATAATATATTTTAATTGGGTTGTATTTAACCTTCGACAATGTACTTAAAGCCGATAATACTTAGATTAACGTGGTGTAAAAAAGCGGGTCTTAGCTCTACGGCCATTAAAGAGACGAACCCCATCAAGGGTTGGTACAGGGTCGTTTCCGATACCTTAATAATACAACAACGCTGGTTATTACACCTGGCTTCCCAACCTATCATCATATCATCTATAATGTTAATATAACTCGCAGTCAAACTTATATCTCCGAGATAGACGCCTATGATGAATGTGAAGTTTTCCGCGACATTTCTAAAGACCTCTTGGTGATCGAGTAATTTTATCTCTGTCTTTACCCTCCCACTGGAAGCTAACATGTTGCCCGAAGTGGTCTGGTATTGGTACGACTTGTACACTAGATTCGAACGAATGATCCTATAATCATGCCGTTGTTCCTAATCTCGAGATAGTATTATTTTGTTTCAGGGAGATATAAGGTGCGGTGAGAGTTAAGTTTAGTAACCATTCAAGCTCTTTAAAATCTGATAACGACACACCCTCCTATACACGCTGTCTTTCAAGTGCAGGATGTATAAGGTGTCTTCCTCACCAGGCTGGTCGAATCCTCCGCGTCCCCTAGGTCGCTAAGCGTAGTGTTGGGACGATGACTGGTCATTGCTATAATACTATTACGATATAATTTCCAACTGGTTTTCTGATAATAGTTCAGGGTGCACTTCACCCCCATGAAGTGTATGTTGTCGGTAGGAAGATCTTGGTTAGTGATATCGCGTCTCCCACGATCACGGTGACACCCTGCAGACTGGTTTTGGAGTCGACACCCACCCGCACGTGCAAACGCTGCAAACGGATACTGTTGTTGTTTCCACCGAGTTTGACCCCTTCACGATTTCGACATCATTCCGCCGATGGTTCCCCTAGGTAGACTTGATGACCAGTGTTGAGTTCGCCGTAGACTCTCTCTAGGATCTTGACCACGCCTTCAATTCAGACACCAACTGCAATACCACGCTTTTGCATCCCGGTTTACCCGATAGCATGTGGGCTGCCATACTGGCGAAGTGGGCTGATGACTACGCTTACGCCTCTGAGTCGGGACGTAAGCCACGAGCAGGGTTCCGCTTGTTCACTCAACTTTGTTTAGGTGGTTGTCTTTATTATCCGTGAACACGAGGGGAGCCGAGCCTAATATTGAGAAACCAGTCGGCTTTATCGGGTAACAACACCCACTTATCATCATCGGTGAAGACGAGTGTATATGGCTTATTTTTGGTGATAGCCGCCACGCTGCTCTCAACATCGGGTTAAGTCGAACAGTTTGCCTCCTAACGATGGGTATATTATCCAGTTATCACCGTGTTGACAAGGGTGTACTTAGTGTTGACTGCCGCCTTTGTGGTATCTACTATATCACTTAGGTTGCTAGTACCACCGAGGGGACTTCAACGCGCTTGTAAATGCTGTTTTTCAGTTGCAAGGCGCATAATTTACCATCTACCCGGGTCGTCGAATCCGCTGCGGTGTCCCCGAGGTCGAGATCCCCACATTGATGCATTTTTTCAACTTCATTCCGGGACCTTGTGCGCTGGTCATTTTATGTGCAGCGCTATGCTAAGGTATCCTATATTCACGGATTATGATTTATATCTAACACCGATATTATCAGCTCAGGGATGTTGCCCTGGGTTAACCTCTTATACCGCCGAGGTGAAAACGATTCAGTTCTACCGCCGTTGTATTTCTCCGCTTTCACCGGGTACAGCTCTCAGTATAGTGGAAGGGTGACCCCTTGAATGTTGTCAGTTGTGCTAACCTGGCTGAGATGAATGCACAGCTCTCGATACGGTACTAGGTCGGGTAACTTAGTGCCTGTGGTGGTAGTCGCTGGTTTTATCTCATCAGGCTGCATACCGAAAGTGTCCTCGCCAATGGTCGGCCAAGTCTCAAGGAGTTTCTTCCGTTGTTGATTAACACCACTGTGCCGCTTTGAGTCGCTCATCTTGAGTTCGGCTCCTATGGGTTTGAAGACCTCGCCGCTTAGAGAACACACGCTGTAGTAGCCGGCACTTATCTGGTTGCGCAGCACCACCTACTTAACAGTTTATTGTTGCTAGCGCTGATGTTAGTCCATCGCGTAGGTAGGTTATATCGCATTGTGCTACTTCGAAGTTGACCCGACGATATCGATCGCTAAGGCCAGCTGAACGGCCTCACCGCCGTTATTCCTGGAAGTGTTATGTACATGTTAGAGTATATATGCTCATTATATAATAGTTTTAAAATGTACTCCCCTGGAGTGTTTTACCCTAAACTGGACGAGATTTCCCATGAAGATCGTGGTCGCTGCCGGGTTGTATTTCGACGCCCAGTTCATAGATGTGTTTGATAAGTATAAGTTTTCGTGACTAACTCTAAGGTAGTTCACGCTTTGGTTCAACAAACCGATGCAGTTCTGGCAGAATCAACTCAACTTCGCCGTGTGGTGCGCTACAACGGGTGTGGTGTGACATTGACCGACACTCGGGCGCGGATCGCTGAGTCAGTCTGTGTTCACGCTTCACGGTACTACCAGGTCAGGCGATCCTCAAAGAGATCAGCTCGGCCCCACAGGAAAAGGCGGGAATGCAGTAAACAACCAATACGATAGACGGGCCTACTTAACGATTTGCAACGAATTCAACTAAACACGAAGACGGATTGGCGCTTGCCGACCGAACCATGGGTTGGGTATCCCCATCGCTCACAATATGCCCCTCGTGGAAGCCAGCGAAAGTTGAAAGAATGGGATTACGAAGTCGATCATCACCTCACAACCAACGAAAGTGGGATGACCGCTTACATGGCTTTCGACAACAGTAAGGATTACAGAGTCTGGAGGTTTGAGCAGGGGCAGCGGATGACTGGAAAAGTTCATGCTGGACACATCGAAAGGGTTTACTCGCGTCGGGTAATCAGGTTAAACGACTCGATTCGAACGCACGCGGTGGGCTTGTTGCGCGCGCAGACGCAAACGCTGCTCCAATATCCTCGGTAAGGGGACTGCTTACGACGCCAGAAACAGTTCGTTGTAAACGCTGAGGATGCTATCAATGCTCCAGTTGATCTACCGAAAGCCCATCAAACGCTACCAAAACGCGTTGGAATATGCCAGGTCGAAAGTCGACTACGCCTTCGACGCGGGCTGTACATGGCCCGGCGATATGCAACTGAGAGTAAAAGTGGTGGGCTACAACAACGAAATAGTCATAGCCACGGGCGGGTCAAAAGTTACGCCAACCTCGATGTCAACGCCCCCACGCCCCACCACCCACGAATCGTGAAACGGGTATAGTAGCCACCCCGGAGCCTAGGGTTCAACACACACCCCTGTGGGTCACCCACTGTGGGTTCACAGCACATCGATCGTAAAACAGCCCTGGTGGTTGGTGGGTAGCTTTGGGGCTTATTTGGTTAAAAATTCCTTAGCCGCCACGCACACCAGACCCACCACGGCGACGCATGGCTGCCCACAGGTTTTGACTGAGCCACGCGGGCAGTTTTAGCCAGAGCTCAACAACCACGAGACGATGCTACCCAGGATGCCAGGCAGGGCTTCGCAGCCTTACCAGCCAGTTTAGCCAGGGCCTCCCCGAAGTTTTTATCCAGTTCCCACCACTTGGTGGTGTGCCGCCACTTGGGGTGTGGGGGTACCCCACTCAATGACACTACCAGGGTTGATATGATGAACCCCAATGCGGTCAGAATGCTGGCGATGGTGATCCCTTGTTCCCCGAACAGGATCCGAATCCTGTCAGCTAACGTGGTGTCTTGGTGGAGGACTCGATCAACGGTTTCCGCGACACGGCTGACCTGGGATCGGGCTGGTCTCGAAGGAGGATGCCGCTTCTAGCCGGTCTTCTTTTCATCTTCCAAACTACGATTCGCTCCTCGATGGTGGCTTTCAGAGACTCGCCCTCCGCTTCACCGAAGTTTGGCCTTTCATGGGCGATGTGTGGTCGCCTATCGCTATTCAGTTTGGCCGTGTTGTTCACGAGATGTCCGCTAATGGTTTGCATGGCCTTGTCCAGCCCCCGTAGTTCCCGAAGGTAAATTCAACCCGGTAAGGGTTTGTTATGGTATGTGGTCAACAGCTTTTCAATGTTATCAGTCATATCTTGATCCGATGTGGCTCTGATGTCTTGCAGATCTTGAAGGGGAAGGGCTTTAGGTCGTATACCGTGCATCTATGAAGCCTAGTTCATCGCTAATAAAGTCACCCCCATGGCGACTGGTGAGTGTTGATAAGGCAAGCGGCCTCTCGCATGCTTTATTCATGAGATCGATCTCCGGCTTACCCTCAGTCGCAGCGCGCCATTGCCATCAACAAAAACTTTGGAATAGTCTCACCCCAACGGCTCTACGTAATTTCTATCCCCTTTAAACCATCATAAAACCCGCTGACGGCCTGCTGCACTAGTTCGCTGCCTTGCGAGAATGAGGTTTCATCATCCTCGAATGCCTGGGTATTATCCCACATATTATCCATAGGTATGTCTTCATGACCGCCTTCAGCCATTATTTAGTATTAAAACTTATATATTTCATTTATATAACAATGTACGGTAGAAAACTAGATCCTTTCAGAAGATCAAGAGAGCCTCTAGGCGCCAGAGCCGCGGCGCCAGTCGGTGACCATCACCAACAATCCCAGCAAGATAGACCAGAACCAAACTCTGCTGGTTAGATTTCCAAACCTTGGCGAAATGACCTCATTGTACCAGGCACGGTTCGACTGGCGCTCAACATCACGCTGACCTCCGACAACGACAAACGCGAGCTAGTGCGAAACGTAGGTCGAGCCATTATCAAGAAAACCACCATCAAGATCAGCGTAACGAGGTGCTGAGCATCGACGACAGCTTAATGCGTTTCACTGCTACGGGATCTCTGGAAAAGCGAGGGAGAACGCGTCAATGACGGTACCAGGGTATCAGCAAATCGACCCGGTCGCGCGATTGGGTATGCCTTCACGGCAGACCAGTTATCCAAGATCACGGACGGTGAAAAGGCCATCGCCTGCCGCATCGGAACAGGTTCTGCGTCGCCGACTTCGAAGTTGTTCACGGACACGCCGCCGCTTTACCAGGCCGCTGCTGGGTGATAGGCTTGAATACGAAGCTAACGCTTAACGACTACAGCAAAGTAGTGCGCGACGCCGAACGGTGATGAGGCCAGTTACGCCATAGACAACATCTCTGGAGTTCGACATGGTCACTAGCCCGAGCTGGCCAGGCAGGTTCGGCCAGTACTCTGGGAAGATGGCCATCCTGTACGACCGCGATACTGAGGCATAGATCAGTCGCGCAAGATAAGAGCTTACACTGTGTGGAATATCAACCTGAACGCGTCGGGCGCCGATCGATGAAAGGCATCCTGGTCGCCCCCGTGGAGGATTACGAGCCGCCCGAGGGACAGCGGTGAAGTTTTTCAACCCCGAGATTGAAAAGGTGGAAGTGACCATAGAGGGCGTGCCCAACCAGCTGTTCAGTCATGGTATGAGGCCATACCAGCAGTGGGATGAGATAAAAAGCTACCGGTCATCAAACAACACCCATACATAACCAAGGACCTGACCTATCCTCCATGCAAATCGGTGAATACCTGGCCACCAAGTACGCCAGCTGTGGTTGGACATGCGATCCACGGATGACGATAAACTGCACGGTAGCGGACGCCGCATAGACAATGGCAGCTTAAGGGATTACTATCCAGATTACCAAGAAGGCTCAACCCGCTGGCAAGTTGAAATTATATCTGTACGCGATTATGGACGCCAAAACTTAATATAGACAATGGGAGATTCGCGGCAAGCCATCTACTGATTTACCCCGCGACCCACACTGCGCCATAGTGTGCGGGCAGACTGGCTGTGGGAAGACCGCTGTTGTTGGATATGTTGAGGGTACTACAGGGATGTGTTCGACCACATCGCTATCATGTGCCCTACTCTGAGCATGAATAAAACGCATTAACGGAAAGACCTTTGGGTGATGACGGACCCGACGCATACAGAGTCGAATTCGACCACGCCTGCAGGACTGGTTGAAAGCTTACCATATGAAATTTAAAGGGGAGTCGACGCTTGTTCATACTGGATGACTGCAGCTTAATCGTGAGATAACAAAAAGAGAGACATGCTATCGCATCTGGCCTTCTCTGGCCGACACGCAAATCACAGCCGCCTGGGTACTGACGCAGAAGTTCAACTCGGTGTTGAAAGACCTAAGGAGCAGACGCGATGGGTGGCCTTATTTCACTGCAAGGACAGGGATTCGCTCGAGGAGTGTTTGAGAGAGAACGATGTGATGAGTAAATTAGAACGGAACGGGTGAAGAAACAGCTCGCTGAAACTAAACACGCTAAGCTCGCGCTCAAGACCGACCAACCAGTAGCCTATAGGGTGTTTTAGCTTAGCAATGCTTAGCAAATGCTTAGTAAAAATGCTTAGTAATGCTTAGCAATGCTTAGTATAAATACTTAGCATTTAGTTATAGCTATGGTATTTGAAGTGTTCGTCGTGGTGCAACTTAACCTTCATTTCCTGTGTTTTGCCTGCATCGGGTATTATATTATTAAAACTAAAACTTACTTGTTACATTATAAGATGGAGTGTGATGAACTGCTCGAACAATTGTTGGTACCCCAATCACCACAGGTGGACGATGATAAGCGAGAGAAACTGGTGGCGCTATTGCTGTTGGTGGCAAAGCCAAACATTACTTTGGGGAGTACACTCCAGATAAAATTCACAAAATGTCAGCTGAAGAAATCGATAAACTGTACGCTAGATACGAGGCTAGACTAGGTTCAGAAATGACAAAAACAATAGGATCGGCTATGACCCAGATATACACTGGTATTAAGGCCATACTTTCTTCCCATCCCCCGAGCCGACTTTACCTGTGGAAGACCTTGAGAAAGACCCTTTATCGAACACTTTGAGCTCTATTAGCTGCGAGCTGTACCACAAATACGGTATGTTGTTAGCCCCGGTGACGGCGGCGATTATTACGGCAAAGCATTGTCAATTTGAGAGGAAAAATAATAATAATAGTATAGATGGATGCTGCACAGGAGACCCCACCTTCAGAGGAGACCCCACCTTCAGAGGAGACCCCACCCCAACAACTGGAGGAAACCTCCAGGGGAGGTGACCCCTCCCACAGTCACCCGGCAGAAGAATCCTAAGAGAGTAGCTGCCGGTAAAAAACGGTGGTGTAACCAACATAAAATTATCAGGGTGACTCACCCGAGCCACTCTTGTTAGTTGTATGCGCAACTGCTGCCGGGCTATCTCGTGGTTATATACACGACATAATAGGGATCCCAGGGAGAAACCCTCCCCACAATTAGAGGTCAACCCACATATCATGTTATAATTTAATATATTTATATCATATACATAATGTCTGAGGGGAAAACGTTCACAACGACGATACCACGCCACAGTGGTCGCCAGTCTAGCCAGAGGATACGCCGGGTTGACTAAAATGGTGCTTAAACAACCGACTATCAAGCTAGATTTCAACCTGCAGGATATGGGTATGCTCATAATGAACCTTGGTATGGCGATGGCTACAAAAGACATCCTAGTAAAACAAGGGATACTACCTGAAAATATTATGAAGTAAATATAGGATGGCTACGATTGCCATGATGGTTGGTGGGCTAGTGAATGCCCTAGCATTTTCCGGGAGTAATTTCCTCTTCTCAAAACTACGAGAGTCACACGCTGCTGAAATACAGGAAGAGAGGAAGCGCACGATCTCGCTTATTGAGAAATTACAAACAGCACAGGCTGAGTACGCTAAAAAACGCCCAGAGGATCGATTACATTAACGAACAACTCAGGCGGAAAACCATGCCGCTCAAACATTCCACGATGTCGACGATGCAGCCAAAGAATACTACTTATTAACTGGTAAACAATTGAACCACTGAATAAACCCACACTCGCCAGTACTACACACCATCCAAGGGGCAAATGGACCGTGAACTGGTATTCATAGCTTGGTATTGCAGCGACTGCGCTTGGTTGCTAAAACAATTAGACTAAATACTCATATAAGTATGCTAAACATGAGACCTGCTCCATACCGATGCGAATACATACTTATGGGGAAGAAAGAAGCCTGTGATAGGAGATGCAGGACTCAGGGTACTGTTGTTTCCACATGGAAGCCCGAACTACACGCGTTCTGTGTGTGGTATAGGGGTCAAAGGGCACTACTGTTTATGTAAAGCTCACGGAGCTTAACGTAGTCAGACATCACCTCATCTACGAGAATAAAAGGCCTACATAAAAGAACGAGGGCGCTTCTCAAGATAACAGTGTAGTGAGTACTGGATTGAAACAACCTCACTATATTTTTATGAGTTACCTCCCTTTACTGTGGTCCAATTAGACATTAATTCTCTTAGGTGTGTACGCAATTATGACTACTATACGCGAGCTTAAGCAAATCGCCAGACAGAGAGGTGTGATAGGGTATTCTAGAATGCGGAAGCCAGCCTTGTTGAGATTACTAGGTTTAGAAACCCCTCCCACGGTAAAACAATTAAAAGCTCAAGCAAAACAGCTTGGGTTCACGGGTTATTCAAACCTGGGGAGAGCCGGGTTAATCGCATTGTTATCACATGCCCCCGTGAGCAAAACCTCCCACTGTAAAACAATTAAAACCCAGGTACGCTGATTTGGGGTTAGGTGGGTATTCCCATATGACAAAACCACAGCTTGTAGAACTGTTACGGCAGAATAGAGCTATTGACCTACAGTTCATACCCACTGAGCTGCTGTAGGTAATTATTTAAGAGGCTGGCGATGCATGTTGATAGGAACATAGACATTACAGATATTAAGCCACTGATAGCTGATAAAATAAATCAGGAACTAACCAGTCTGGGAAGCATCAAGTTTCAGATCACAGTTAAAATGTCACCGATAAGCAAGTTGGGGAGGGGTCACTGAGTACGCTCAGCCTTACTTCAGAGGTAGGCAAGAGGTTGTCACGCATACAGAGACCATAGACGATCGATCGATGCCAGTTTTCAGCAGATACGGGAATACCTAGAACGCTACACACACTTGGGGTCCGGGTGGGCTGTAGATAAAATCGATAATGTCTATCTAGACATAGCTAACTACGCGTCCGCTCAGAGGCGGGTCATACCTAGACTTGCCCCCTACTATAGGAAAAAAACAGGCCATGGTAAACGCCAAGAATAGAGGAGACGATTGCCTGAGGGTAGCTATCAGGTCAGCCTTGTTTCCAGCTGACACTCATTCAGACAGGCTTTCTAGCTATCCCCAAGATGATGGGCTCAACTGGGATGGTATAGATGAACCAACCCCATATCCCAGATCACTAAAGTAGAAAACAGAATAATCTAGCTATAAATGTCTTTGGGCACGAAGGTAACACAACAATAGTACACAGGGTCAGCCCATCGTTGGGGGAGAAGGGTCGCCAAGTTATCAATATATTCATGATCCAACGAGGTGAAAAGTATCACTACACGTGGATAAAACATCTCAGCCGGTTGTTGCACGACCAGTCGAAACACGCTGGGAAAAACACTTTGTGTGCGATGCCTACACGGTTTCAGCCGAGCTGATTTATTAGAATCCCACCGGGAGGATTGCCAAGGTGTGGGGCAGACGGCCATACGGGTCGACATGCCCAAGGAAGGTGACAATATCCTAAAATTCGACAACCACAAGAACCAAATGTCTGTGCCTTATATCATATACGCCATCTTTGAAGCCTTGGTCAAACCTATTAAGGTTGTTGGGGATACCCCAACCACACTCAAAACACAGGAGCATGAAGCCTGTGGGTTTGGATACGTGGTCGTCCGTTGTGACGGGGAAACGAAAGCTCCGGTAGTGTACAGGGGTCCCGACGCGGCTGAAAGGTTTCTAAAGTGTTTGCAGGAGGAAGAAAAAATTATTAGGAATGCACTGTATAGAGTCGCCCCCATGCGTATGACCCGAGCTGACCGACTAGCTCACGCCTGTAGCACTAATTGTCACGCAGCGACTCACCACTGAATGGTGATTCCGTGAGAGATCACTGTCACGCAACCGTAAGTATAGAGGCGCCGCCACAGCTGCGTAACCTCAAGCTTAGAATCAACCCTAAGATAATAAACATCCCCGCTTGTCTTTCACAACTTGAGAGGGTACGACTCTCATTTGATCATGCAGGCCATCGCGAAAATCGATGGTAATATAACGTGCATCCCCAACAACATGGAGAGATACATCTCCTTCAGCTTAAACGGCCTTAGGTTTATAGATTCAGTACAATTTCTATTGTCTTCATTAGACAGTCTGGTCAAGGCCAACGATACCTTCCCTATCACCGACCGATACACAGACGCCGAGACTAGACCCCTGCTTATGAGGAAGGGTGTGTACCCCTATGAGTACATGGATAGTTGGCCCAAGTTCGCCGAGACCAGACTACCTCCCATCAGAGAATTTTACAGCAATCTGACCGACTCGAAATATCCCAAGACGCATTACTCGCACGCCGATTAACGATGGAATAAACTGGGTTGTAAGAACCTGGGGATTATCACGACCTGTACTTGAGGACAGATGTACTGCTGTTAGCCGACGTGTTTGAGACGCTTAGGCGGACATGTTTCAAGCAGTATAAACTCGACCCTCGCATGGTATTACACCAGCCCAGGTCTGTCGTGGGATGCCTTGCTTAAAAAGACCGGAGTTAAGTTGGAATTGCTTACAGATTATGACATGCACCTATTCATTGAGAAAGGCTTTATGAGGTGGGATCTCCATGGCAACCAAACGATACGCCGAAAGCAAATAATCAATACGTGAAGGGTTACGACCCTAGCAAGCCAACCAATCACATTCTCTACCTCGACGCCAACAACCTGTACGGCTGGGCTATGAGCCAGTATCTACCCACAGGGGGATTCGAATGGGTGCCACAGGAGGTCGATGTTATGAGCATCGCACCAGATTCAAACAAAGGTTATATCCTCGAGGTTGACTTAGAATACCCTGCTGGTATTACACACATCACACAACAGTTACCCCTGGCCCCCGAACGTATGAGGGTTAACCCAGACTGGATGTCTGAGTACCAACATAACTTGTTAGGTGGGCGGGTGGCAGACGTTGAAAAACTCGTGCCTAACTTAATGAATAAGACCAAGTACATAGTTCACTATCGCAACCTACAGCTGTACCTGTCGTTGGGTATGAGGCTGACCAAAATACACAGGGTGCTCGTGTTCGACCAGAGCCCATGGATGGAGCCCTACATCAGAATGAACACAGACCTCCGAAAGCTTGCCACCAGTGACTTTGAGAAAAATCTCTACAAGCTCATGAACAACTCGGTGTTCGGTAAGACTATGGAGAACCTGAGGAAACGCTGCGACCGTGAAGCTGGTTCGGTCGAATGAGGAAGACAAGCTCAGGAGACTGATAGCCAGTCCGCATTCAACCGTAGCAAGATATTCACCGATGACCTAGTTGCCCTACACATGAAGAAAAGCCACATAAAATTCAACCGCCTGTTTACGGGGGATGAGCATCCTCGATTTATCCAAACACCTGATGTACGACTTTTTACTACAACGAGCTTAAGAAACAGTACGACGACAGGTGTGAAGTGCTGTACACTGACACGGATTCCCTGCTGATGGAGATTCAAACCGAGGACGGTAATGAGGACATGAAAAACACCTCGATTTGTAATGACACCAGCGACTACCCCAAGGACCATACCATACACAGCACGGTGAATAAAAAGGTCCTAGGTAAGATGAAGGACGAGTGTGCTGGCACGCCCATAGCTGAGTACATAGGGTTGAGGCCTAAGATGTACCCATACTGAAAGCCGACAATAGTGAGATCCGAAGGCTAAGGGTGTTAAGAAGCACGTGGTTAAACAACACATCAAACACGCCAGATTCAAGGAAGCCCTGTTCAAGACCCGTACCTTTAGACATAAAATGAACACACTTAGAAGTGATGGCCATAGGATATACGGACTGACTATAAACAAGACGTCCCTGTCGCCTATGGATACTAAACGCTGGATAGCTATTGATGGATAAACACGCACGCCAGCATCGGGCATGAGAAAATTGAACCAAGAACATAGGTATAAATAAATACCCTGTCGGGGCGACATGTCACGGAACCAGAAAAAGTTTGAGGCTATTTACTATAGCCCGCGTGGGTACTGGAAAGGAGCTAGCGCTGTAGATAAGCTGGCTAAAATGGCGCGAAAATACCGCCGAGGAAGCCAAAGCGTGGCTTGAAAACAAGCCCTGTGGCAGATCTATTTGCCACCACCACGCTACGTGCCTAGAAGGAAGTTCGGTATTAACATACCTAATAGCGTTCACCAGGCAGACCTACTGTTCCTACCCCACGATAAAAGGTACAAGTATGCCTTAACAGTCGTGGATGTAGCCAGTCGCTACAAGGAAGCCGAACCCTTGACCACGAAAGATTCGGTCCAGGTAGCCAGAGGATTCGAACGTATATACAAACGCAGTCCGCTGACGTGGCCAACAGAGCTGCAAGTTGACCCAGGGCGGGAGTTCATGGGTGCCGTGGTCACAACTGCTAGCCAAACACGATACAAAGGTCAGGCGCACGGCCGGAGCCCATCGCAGCCAAGCCATAGTTGAGAGATTTAATAGGACTTTGGCTGAGCGCTTATTCGACATCAGTATGCTAGAGAGATGGCCACCCCGGGAAGCGATCGACTGAATGGGTCACGAGGTTACCTAAGGTGGTGTCGGCAATCAACCATGAAGTCACCCGTCTCACCGGTAAAAAGCCGGCAGACGCTATCAAACTAAAATCAATAGTTGCACAGTCGGCCGCTCCTTTGCGTGGGAAGGAGAAACAGATACCAGACAGGGTCCTAGTGAGGTATCTATACCAGCCGGGGAACACGAGGGTGATAGCCGTAGTTTGCGAGCCACCGATCCTATATGGTCAGTCAAAACTTACAACATAGATAAAGTGGACATTAAAGCAGACGAGCCTAACTTGTACTACTTGAGGGATGGGCCGGGCAGAGGTTTTGTAAGAGAAGAATTATTGATCGCACCGCACGGCACAGTGTTACCGCATAGTGTCACGTGATCAGGAAAGTGCTAGTTCAGGATAGACCCGTTAAACCGAGATGATTCAGCTATGTCCCCGGTAGCTCAATCGGTTGAGTGGTGCGGCCCATTATGTATGGTTTGCGCGAGCTATACATGTGGGTTCGTATCCCGCCGTTGCCTCAGGAGATTCCTACATTGTGTGATGTGGAATCAAGATCATATCAGTTGGGTCGCTTAAAGCACTTAGCTGAGAGGGCACTCTCATGGTGAGAAAGGCGCGCGGGAGTTCGTATCCCGCTAGCGTCTCAAACTTTTTTATAGTAGGGGTAATGGTAGCAAGAGCTAAGGGTCCGACCAAAGCCTTATTTGGGGAATAAGGCTTTGCAGAGGCTTTTGTTGGACTTGGTCCCGTACAATCATTCCCTCTACTACTAATGCATATAGAATCCTATAATGATAATAATATTGGCAAAATTTCATTCCGAGATTCAGTAAGCTGTTCTCAAAGTATTTTAAGATGGAACTTAAAATAGGTAATGATATAGCAAAAGCATTCAAAAGAATGAAAATATACTGTGTATCATTTAGACCACATATAAACATTTTTTGTTTCTTCACCCTAAACTCCCTCTCAACCCAAAGATTATTTTTATTTTTCACACTATAGATAAAGCATCTTTGGTTCACAATATGTGCATGAAATTTTGACACTTCTATTTTCTGGTTTTCCATTGGGGAGCAGTAGAAGATTCCCAATTAAATCAAGGGTTTGGGGCTTAAAATGAAATAAAAAGTAAAAATAAAACCCGTCGGCCCGATCCATATTTTTTAAATAGTGATAAGAAAAAGAATATGTGGCCTCAGGCCCCTAAGTTAGGGGAAAAATTTAAATTCAATCATGTTAACATACTAGCCGAGAGCAGCGATGGGGTCCTATACAGCAGGGTCATGTCTTGACGCATCACTGCTCTCGGCTAGTTAAAGGGCCACTGATGCAGAGCGATTAATGTTTCCAGCCAACAGTTTTAATTACGAAACCTAGCTGCAAACTGGTCAGCCCCTGCTCCCTCGACCGTGACGGGCACTTGGCTACTGTCCACCTTGGCTGGATTTCTTCAACCTAATCAGTGGGACATTAGGAAGGATGGATTTGGTCAAACTATTTAGACGGGTGATACGATATGTTAACCTTAAATGACTATTTATTATTCCATTTGATTTTCGGTACGGCCAGACCGCCTCCGTGGTGTAGTGGTTAGAGCGTCCGCCCAGAGAGCGGAAGGTCGCGAGTTTGATCCCCGACCGCGTCATACCAAAGAACGTTAAAATATGGTACTTGTTGGCCCCTGCCTGGCGCTCCTTATTAATGGGTACAACAAGGACTGGTCGGCTCGGGGTCAGTATAATGTGTCTGAGTGGGTATTCATGCTTCACTGCGGCATGGTATCTCAGTGGGCTAGCACTATAAAACCAGCTTCAGTTGGTCATTAACAAAACCAGCTTCAGTTGGTCAGTTAATGGATAATTCTTTGTCAACAGTTCGAATCAGATAGCCATGGGATTAAAATGTAAAATACTACAGTACTGACTGTACTTAATTGACTCTAGAGGTTTGATTTACACACATTGATCTCGAGTAGTGAAACCCATACAACATATGCTATTGGAAGTATTTCAACCTTTATAATGGATAGGCTTAATATGTTCTAATTGTTATTTTAAATTATTCTGTAATTTCAGAAGGCTCGACATATGCCCAACATCCGAGAATGACAGGATTTGTTCAAAGGATGGTGATCCAATATTTTTCCCCCACAACAAAGGAAAACTGTTACAGTTCAAGGATCCCAAACCACAGAAGTATTATATTTTGCAATTAAGACATACATTTGCAATTTAAATCAGTAGTCTATAATTAAATATGTATTTATGATTATTATATAATTTTCCTACAGAAAAAGGAGTGTGCTTTTTGAGTGCAGTGATGTACCGACAATCCCACTGGCTCAGAGTCCAGGTGTCCCAGCTGAACCTGAACACAATGGAAGGACTGATGTAGTAAGTATGTTTCATGTCAGTATAAATCAATGTTTGTTTAGAAAACATATAGCATATTATACTTACTAATTTCATTATTTTGTACTTCTCTAGATCTTTGTGCTGAATTTATTCTTCCAATACCAATATGTGTACCCTAGGTGATAGAACATGGTTACGCCATACAGTGTGGAGACCAGTGTGTTGTACTCTATTTTCTAATTTTAAAACAACTTTCAAACCATTTTAATAGTTCCTCTTGGATACCATAAGTTTTCAGTTTATAAAGTTTTCCTCTATGCCAGACCTTATCAAAGGCTTTACTTATATCGCAGAAGACTGCTCTAACTTCTTTTCCTTCGTCAAGAGCTTTAACTATGAAATTGTACAGAAAGGTTACTTGATTTCTTGTTTGAGTGTCATTTTAGAAGTTGAGAAGTACAATATAGAACAATTTTGTATGGATAACAACTTCTGTATTTCGTGAGTGCAGTATATATATATACATACATCTCCTCCACTTCATGGATCACCCTTGCTTGACAACGGTACAAGAATCTGTATTGAAACGTCGCTCACGAAATAAAAAGTAGTTGTTATCCATAAAAAAATGTTCTATATTGTTAATTGATTTGTTGTGGAATCTCCTGGGATGAATCCTGATTGTAAATTTGTCAGTATGTCGTTATCTCTTAGGAATTTGAATACATATATAAATACACATTTCTCAAAGACTTTCGATAAACAAAATGTTAGTGCAACAGGACGGTAGTTTGAACATTCATGTACGCTATCTTTCTTGTGATTAGGTATTACCGATGCTTCTTTCCACGAACAGGGAAAAATTGACTGGCTAAGCGATAAATTGAATAATTTCGTAAGTATAGATGTTAGACTATTTGCGGTGTATCTTAGTACTTTATTTCCCTATCCCATCGGACCGGTCGATTTTGATGTGTCCAGTGACATTAAAATATTGGCACCCGTGAAGAGCCACCTCCTCGTGGTGGGTGCTGGGTAACGCTAACAGCTCTTCAACTCCCCCTTGTGGAGCCGGGGGCACATTTGGTCCACCAACCTGTTTGCCGTGGGTTGCGCACGATGTGTTGGTGGAGGACGGGGGTCTGGTGGTTGAGGGGACTGGGAGCCTGGAACCGTGTTCCTTTTGCCCAACACACCACTTTGGCCCTTACTTCACCTAGACGGATGGTAGAACGAGCCCTGGGCATGGTGAATATATTCGCACATTTTCTCATTTAGAGGGTATTGGCCTTTTCGATTTCACGATTACAAATTATTAATATGTTAAATTGCCTAGAGTCCTATGCCAGAAGGCGGTGGCTCATAGGCCAATCTGGTGATATGGATCTCTGAATACTGAGTTTCTTGAGACTAATGTCATGGGCCGAACCAGCCTGACATGTGATCTTTTAGAATTCTCAGCTATTTATGTCTGTATTTCTGGAGTATAACATCCCTGTAGCCCTGGTGTTGCAGTCAGGTTTCCACTGTAACATCGTCCTTGTTGACACTCGATGGCGGGTGGGGAGCAGGGTCGTAGAACATTAGTTAAAAGAAATACATATCTTTTCAAGTTTTGTATGACTACGCTTCCAAAATCCATTAAAGCTGGATACTGTAACATCGGAGTGGAGGTATATATACCAAATCCTCTCCGGTGTTACAAGTGCCAAAAATTTGGCCATGGTGCAAGGTCTTGCACCGGTAAATCTGTATGCTCCCGCTGCAATGAAAGTCATGAGAGTACTGACTGCAATAATACCATAAAATGCTCAAACTGCAGTGGTGACCACCTGGCATCATCAAAATCTTGACCAAAGTTTGAATATGAGGCCAGAATTCTCAAAATCAAATGTACTAACAACATCTCATACTTTGAAGCGAAGAAAGTAGTTAATGCTCAATCCAAATCTTCTACCGGTCCAACATACTCAGCCGCAGTGTCTTCTTCCCGCTCCGACACCTGTTCCTAAATCTCAATCAGTTTCAAGTGAATGCCAAACTGTTATATCTTGGTTGAATGCTGATCCAATACCCTTGGATGACGATGATAAAATATCAAAATATCGTCAATGCACATCAGCCTCTCAGACTGAGAAAACGCAACCTGACGATATCAATTCGACTCAGGAAACAGTGTTGCCCACCTTTCAAATAAAGAAAGGAAAAAGTTCAGAAGAAAGAACAGAACTCTTCAACATTAGGAAGAGTCTCCTTCATCAACACCTCCTGTGACGGTTCCAAATTCATTTGAGCCACTTGCTATGGAGATCACCCACTCACACACAGGGTGTAGGAGTTCCATGCGCTCACGATCTCCAGTTGAAGCTCCCTAAACATGTTTATGAAATTATTATAATGTAATTGCAGAGGCCTCAGGAACAGTTTTAACGATCTACAATTATTATCACAATATTTTACGCCATCGGCTTTTAGTTTACGAGAGACATATTTGAAAAGTACTGATAAATGTGAGTTGCGCCTGTACAATTCATTCCATTCACCTCCAGGCGATAAAGCCACTGGCGGGTGCTTCTATTCTCGTGAGGCAGGGTGTAATCCATAGCCCGGTTCCTCTTAAAAGCAATCTACAGGCTATGCGGTCCGTATTACTTTATAGATAACCTCGACGCTTTATTCTTGGTATATTTCTCTTTCTTGCCTTCAGGCTATTAAAAATCTCTCTTGTAAACATCCACTTATAATAGAAATTATTGAATTGTATAATGATCTTGCTACTGGCCAATGCGACATCGTCTTTTGTTGGTTACCCAGCCATGTTGGCATTACTGGGAACTCAATGGCTGATATTGCTGCTAAGGCAGCACTCAACAAATCTGTGACACCACTTCTTATCCCATACCCTGATTACAATGCTAGCATTAGAACCTACATCCTTGATCTGATGCAGAAGTAGGTATAGATAAATTGCATGAAATAAAACACTATATTGGTTACACCTACTAGGGTCGTCAGTCCAGATTTAAAGAGATCGTTATACGACGATGTCGTATTGACCACACAAGATACACTCATGAATACCTATTGAAAGGTGATGATTCTCCGTTTTGCATCCCTTGTGATGAAAGAATCACGGTCAAGCATGTCTTGCTTGACTGTGTTGAATATTCCATCACAAGGGATAACTATTTCAAATTACGATCTATGAAGTTCTCATTAAATTATTGCATTTTTAAAAGAATTAGATTTGTTAAATAATTTGTAAATAGATAAATATTTTATGATTGGAAGTTTAAATTAGTAACTCAGATTGTTAGTGGCTGTATCCTCAAGGGGGGTGAAAGTACTGTAAAATGATTGTCCTCCTGAGAGGGTACGTAAGTCCCCAAACATTCAAAGTAAATTTAAACTCTCCACTTTACAATCGTAAAATATGTGTAGGTTTAATGTATAGCTAGATGTGTGTAAATTGCTAACAGCTAAAGGGATGATGTAAATCCAGCTAGGGTCCATGCAGGAAGCAAATGTACTGTAAGTCCCCATGGTCTCTAGTATGGGGATCTACCTTCAGTTGTTGGCAATCTATAGCTTGTTTTTACAGTGTATTGTCATGAAAAGTTAAAATGTTTTATTGTTTTAAATTGAAATCTGTGGTATCCTAGTTCTTTTACTGTCCTTCGCTAACAGGCTTTTATAATTTACCTTTATTTATTGTAAAATTATAACTTGTTTGTAGTCACGATATGGCTGAAATATTGCCGACGTGACTTAAAATCTTAACTCACTCACTGACGTCATCGCGGGTTAGAGTGATAAATCTCGATTTGGATCTACAATAGTCGACTGAGCGATAAAGTAATTGTTTAAAACATTGGCGATTTCTTCGGGGCCATTATAGACTGTATCGTTGACGATAATTGTTCGAAATTGATTGTCATTGTTGCGTGATTTTATGAACGCTTTAGTCAATCGCCACCACGTTTTGGTACCGAGCGAGACAGACAGACAGACAGACAGACAGTTTTATTTCAGTATACAAGGCCATGGCCCACATTACAGAATAATTTTACATTTGGTTTGATGCTGGTAAAACCAGTAATAGTCATACATTATTGCCTCTGAAAGCTATGGAAACCGAGCGAGGTATAAGCAGAATCTTCAATTTTAGAGACGAATATTTGTTTAACTCTATTTCCTGCTGATCTGAAATTAGCCCACTTCGTTGGATGGTTACATTTGTTTTCAATTTTATGTAAACGATTACGCTTCCGAATCAAAGAACGTATTTGACTCGTCATCCAAAGCGGATCTGCAGGTCTAATAATGGTATATGTCTTATTTGGTATATGTTGATCGCAGATTTTCGTTATTGCGGATGTTAAATCGGTTGCAATCTTATCTATATTATTGGAAGAAAATAAAATATCCCCATCAATATCATCGACACTCCTGTTCATACCTTCTGTATCAGATCACGAATAGTTATAAACTTTCCTCTTATAGTTTTTTGGGAGGGGAATTGGTTCTTTGATGGTCACAAATATCGGACAATGGTCACTGCAGATAGGGTCAAGAACTCCCAATTCATTTACAGCTTTGATACTCGAAACAAAAATCAAATCTATCAAGGTACTTGAATCTGGTGTAATTCTAGTTAGTTCTGATATAATCTGTTTAAGGTCATACATTAATTGAAGGTTATCTATTTTTGTTCGATTTTCCCGAAGCACGTCTATATTAAAGTCACCGACAACGATAGTAGACATGTTCAGATCGACGGCGTTACCGACAGATTCCTCAATCAGATCCCAGTACGCCGCGCTCTTATCTGCTCGATAGACGGATCCGATTAGGTTTACACTTTATCTGTAACCACAGCGCCTCAAGCCCGGGAGTGTCAAGGTCGTCCATATGTTTGGCGTGTAAATTACTTTTGAAATAGATCGCGACACCGCCACCACGGGTTTGCCTATCTTTCCCGAATGGTAGGTGGTATCCAGGTATTGCTTTATCAACACTGCTGATGTCTGCATGCAGCCAGGTTTCAGTTAGACATATAACGTCATAAAATCAAAATTCGGCGTGAAGTAAATCAATTTTGTCTTTCAGACTGCTACGTTCAAAAAGTATTATTTTAAGGTCTCTGAAATAATTTGGTCCTGGATTAGGATGAATGTCGCCACAGGAGAGTAGGATGAGAGAGGAAATTACAGATACGTGAGGACTGTAAAGACACAAGAACTTAAAAATGTGTATGAATTTCGTATCCGACTGCAAATTTTGAATGTAGTTTTACAGCAAAGGAACCCACTGCCTGTCTGTTTTGTTCAATATCAGCCATAATCAAATATCATACATACTGTCATAACAGTCAGGACAGTGGGTTCCGGTAGGTAAGTAAATGGAGGCAGACACACACAAACTGGACTAAAGTAACTAACACGTGTACACACGTTTGTTGTAATTTGATGTGGATATAGGTCAGATGACACGGTGTAACATGATTTTAATTGAAACACTGAAAACAAAGAAAACGAGGCAGATAAAGTACACCATAACCATGGTATACCTAGATGAAAAAACAAAAGGCAAAATGCGCTCTTATGGGAGGAACAACACTAGAATTTGAAACAAAGGGGAGTCTACAGATTGGCAATATCAAGCTAGCATGCTTGATAGCTACACAATATATATACTCATGCCAATAATGGTTGTCAACACCACCACCCCCCACACACCTCCAATTAAAGAAATTGAAAGGTGGCAACCATTATGTGGCATGAGTATACATACACATGACGCATATGCTCGCCGTTGTATCCATACATGTTTACATCAATCCATATACAACTGACCAGATACAAGCACTTATACACGCACGCACACACACACACACACACACACACACACACACACACACATATTTACAAGTTCGCATTTGCATACACTTATTATAAAGGTAATATGAAACATTCATACAAACGGAACATACATGTTTACACGCAGAACAACACAAATTACATTAGATGTGTGCCATGCTACCTCCGCTGCGCATAATGCTTGTGTACTATGTTACACATATACTACACACACGTATAGTATGCTATGCTAAGCAGTATCCGCTCATATTCAAGGTTACACCTGATTTGAGATGGAAGCAAACGTCTATTCGAATGTGGATGGACATCATTTTAATGAAATGAGAAAGTGAGCAAGCCTAATCATAGTATACATACAAATCAAGTCAGTACAAAGGGGCTCTTGTTATCGTTGGAGGAAGCTCACAGTTCACGTTAGTCTGTCTCACAGTCCCTGAACCACATTAATTTCCCTACTGCCAAGCCCTCTCTGCTGTGCTAAAGCCCTAAATAAAGCAAGTCTAGATTTCCTCTGAATCTCTGGTCTCCCTAGGGCTCCTTTTCAATATAAATGGGCTTGTTTGTTACTATCAAAATTATATATATTCAGAGACTAAGCCTTAGTCTAAGTTCACGTGTATGCACGATTTATTGTAAGTTCGTGTTCGTGTTCGTGTAAGTTTTGTAGTAGACAGAGCCGTTGCATAGCATTTGGAGCACGGACACACTGCTCGTGCATACCACATACTCACGTGCTTTACAACATCCGCAGCGTGTCTACAGTTAGCATCTAGCGGTGAGTGACACTGACTGAAGGCATGAAGGGAGTAGTTATTATATATCTAACTCATGACGAGAATCAGCATGTTTCATGATGTTTTTAGTTTTCATGTATATCACACGTGAAGTTCTACAAAAGCGCAGTGTCACTGTAAACAGCACAGTTTGATGCACAGTTATCACTGGTTACCCATGATGCCTCAACTTTCTTTTCCGAGACAATTTGGCGGGCCCTTCGAGCTAACGCTGCTCGGGGTCCGGTAAATCTTCATTGGTGAAAACTCTAGGGGCTCCAGGGTTTTTCACGTATTTAAGCTTTGATCTCGACTTGAGGACAGCGCGTTTCAGACAATTATAGGTCGTGGATTATCCTGTGGAGTGGTAGGTCGTCTGGGAATACGATGACTAACATCGATGTCACAAGGGATGAGATTAACCCCAATGGACTTCGCCATGTCTAGCACCAACTGGTCAGTATCCTCATTCTCGGACTCAGACAACACTGAGATTCTGATATGGTTTAAACATATTTTATTCTATTCAAGAAGAAAGAAAAGGATTGTCAAACAAGCCTAAATGGCTTATATTAATGCCGCTCCATAATACATGTGAAGGTTCACATTTGTGCATAATACATATTTATAGTGGTTATAACAAGTTATCTCTGAATAATAACAATCATGGATATCAACAATTTATCTTGGTTTTGTTTCGTGGCCAGTTGATACAAATACAAAAATAAGAGAAGCTACAAAACTTTATGAATCGAAACGTTTTGATGTAATAATGAATTGATGGACTGACCGTAGAATATCCATATTCGTCTGATGAGATACTGAGTTAATGCCATTTAGCACATCCCGCAGGGAGAAACCTTTCACATAGAAAGACGATTCGTATCGAATGGTATGATATTTAGGACACATGAACAAATAGTGGAATACATCCTCATAATCTTGTGAGCAGGAACAAGAAGCATTATCAGAAATGAAACGATTATACTTATCACTGTTTAAGTCACTACATCCCAATCTAAGGCGGCAGTGTATTATTTGACAAAATCGACTACCAAAATTTAGATCGAATGCCATTTAGAAAGTGGTCAAATGTTACATGTGTTATATTTGGGATAACACTTCCTTTGTTAAGTACAAATTCTAGTACTTTTTGAGTTGAGCCCCATCCGGGATTCTAACTCACACCCTCAGAGTCAGGCACCTAATCGCCAGCACACAAAGTCAGCCGCCTAACCCACTCAGCTACCGCGACTTCCACAAAAATGGTGTAATCCCAAATATAACATATGTTACATTTGACCACTTTCTAAATGGCATTGTGTAATCATAGCTTTCGGCCTCGGGAGCCGTGCCAATTAACTCTTATCAGAGGGGTACACAAAGCCGGCAGTCTAGACTACCAGTTGTCCGACTGCCATTTTTTGGGAAGTCGCGGTAGCTGAGTAGGTTAGGCGGCTGACTTTGTGTGCTGGCGATTAGGTGCCTGACTCTGAGGGTGTGAGTTCGAATCCCGGATGGGGCTCAACTCAAAAAGTACTAGAATTTGTACTTAACAAAGGAAGTGTAATCCCAAATATAACATATGTTACATTGTTTCGAGAGTTTTGCGTGATAGTCTATATTTAACACTACGAAGGCAATTAATCATAGGGCTAATTTTCCTTATCATTTCATTAATGTGGGAATTCCAGGGGAGGTTTTCCTGAAAAATAATGCCTGGGTGTTTATGAATCTGCACTTCATTTATAGGTGTACCATTCATCGAGAGGGGAGGTTTCGTAGAAGGTTTCGTTTTGTGTGAAAACTGGATAGTTTCATTTTTGTTTGGATTAAATTTTACTTGCCAGGTTTCCGCCCATTTAGATATTCTATCTAAATCTGAGTTAAGAATAAATGCACTCGTATGGGGATCGTCGATTATTACATAGAGTGATGTGTCGTCTGCGAAAAGGCGTATATTACTTTCGATTCCATCAACTATGTCGTTTATGTATATTAAGAATAAAAGAGGTCGAAGGACTGATCCTTGGGGCACTCCGGCTATTATCGGTTTTAATTCTGATTTGTAACCTTGGATAACTACTCTTTGCATTCTATTTTGCAAATAACTTCCAAACCATTTCAGTAACTTCCCATCTATCCCACGTGATTTTAGTTTATGGATAATCCTTTTGTGCCAAACTTTATCAAATGCCTTGCTTATATCGCAGAATACAGCTCTTACTTCTTTTCCGTTGTCTATAGCTTTAGCAACAAAATTATACAAATGCGTGAGTTGGTAAGCTGTTGAATCTCCGGGCATGAATCCAGATTGTAAATTTGAGAGGCAATTGTTATCTCTCATGAAATTAAAGACATATTTAAATATACATTTTTCAAAGACCTTGGATAAACAAGATGTTAAAGCAACGGGTCTATAGTTCGAACAGTCGTTAATTTTACCTTTCTTGTGGATTGGTATAACTGATGATTTTTTCCATATGTCTGGGAAAACTGATGTTTGAAGTGACTTGTTAAAGAGGTTAGTTAATGCTAGTGACAAGGAGGGGGATACCAAACGTAGGAAGCGGTTTCCAATACCATCTGGTCCACTCGCTTTGGAAATGTTTAACGATGATAGAACATCTTAAACATCCCGCTTTGTAAGATATATATTCCTCATATATTTACTATTATTGTTTAAGGTCATATTTGGAAGATCCTCATTAGGGTCAGCGATTGTTGCCTGGTCAATAAAGTAATTATTTAAATCGCTATTGATTCTGGTTCTTGATAGACTTCGTTATTGTGGGTAATAGGAGGAAAGGAGGTACTTTCAGATTTTCTGTTCATATAGTTTTTAACTAAACGCCACCATAGTTTAGTGCTATGATTATTGTTTATTTGAGTGTCTAATTTTGTTGTATAATCTTTCTTGGCTTTTCTAACTGCAGAAGTCACTTGATTTCTTAATGATCTAAAAGTAGCCCAGTCATTTTCACCATTTTTTTGTTTTGCTATTTTATGTTGTCGATTTCGTTTCCGCATGAGTTTGCGAATGTTATTTTCATCCAGGGAGTATCTTTACATCTTATTGTAACAATTTTGTTTGGTATATTGGAATCGCAGATATGACATAAGGTTTTCACAAATGCACCTGTGCTCACATTTATGTCAGGTGATGACAGTACGTTTTCCCAATCAGTATTATCAACGTGGAAGCAGATACCGATGCGAATACATACTTATGGGGAAGAAAGAACCCTGTGGTAAGAAATGTAGGACTGAGGGATACTGTTGTTTCCACATGGGAAGCCCTAACTACTCGTGTTCTGTGTGTGGCGTAGGAGTTAAAGGGCACTACTGCTTATGTAAAGCTCACGGAGCGAACGTAGTCAGACATCATCTCATCTACGAGAATAAAAAGGCCTACATAAAAGAACGTAGGCGGCTTCTCAAGATAATAGTGTAAGGCTGGTCCCTTTGACTATAACCCAATTAGAGATTATACACACATACGTATAGCTATGTTTGTGGAAACTGAGATCGAATCTCTGGTTAAAAACATACTCAAAGAGAAACTTAACTTATGGGGACGCTTCAGATTTCAGGTAATATTGGAAGTGGTATGGATTAAAGAGGGTGTTAAGTATACTCGTCCCTTCACATGTGAGGGGGACATCACGACTCAACATCAGATAAATTGTTTTACAAGTATACGCACAACTTCAAGGAATATTATATCCAACAGTGTGAGTACTGGATTGAAACAGCCTCACTATATTTTTTATGAGTTACCTCCCTTTACTGTGGTCCAATTAGACATTAATTCTCTTAGGTGTGTACGCAATTATGACTACTATACGCGAGCTTAAGCAAATCGCCAGACAGAGAGGTGTTATTCTCGAATGCGAAAGCCAGCCTTGTTGAGATTACTAGGTTTAGAAACCCCTCCCACGGTAAAACAATTAAAAGCTCAAGCAAAACAGCTTGGGCTCAAGGGTTATTCAAACCTGGGGAGAGCCGGGTTAAACACATTGTTATCACATGCCCCCGTAGCAAAACCTCCCACTGTAAAACAATTAAAAACCGAGGTTCGTGATTTGGGGTTAGGTGGGTATTCCCGTATGAGTAAACCACAGCTTGTAGAACTGTTACGGCAGAATAGAGCTATTGACCTACAGTTCATACCCACTGAGCGCGCTGTAGGTAACTATTTGAGAGGTTGGCGCATGCATGTTGATAGGAACATAGACATTACAGATATTAAGCCACTGATAGCTGATAAAATAAATCAGGAACTAAACAGTCTGGGAAGTATCAAGTTTCAGATCACAGTTAAAATGTCGCTCGATAAGCAGGTAGGGGGAGGGGTCACTGAGTACGTTCAGCCTTACTTCAGAGGTAGGCAAGAGGTTGTCACGCATACAGAGACCATAGACGCATCGATCGATGCCAGTTTTCAGCAGATACGGGAATACCTAGAACGCTACACACACTTGGGGTCCGGGTGGGCTGTAGATAAAATCGATAATGTCTATCTAGACATAGCTAACTACGTGCCGTTCAGAGGCGGGTCATACCTAGACTTGCCCCCCTACTATAGGAAAAAACAGGCCATGGTAAACATTAAGAATAGAGGAGACGATTGCCTGAGGGTAGCTATCAGGTCAGCCTTGTTTCCAGCTGACACTCATTCAGACAGGCTTTCTAGCTATCCCCAAGATGATGGGCTCAACTGGGATGGTATAGATGAACCAACCCCCATATCCCAGATCACTAAAGTAGAAAAACAGAATAATCTAGCTATAAATGTCTTTGGGCACGAAGGTAACACAACAATAGTACACAGGGTCAGCCCAGTGTTGGGGGTCCAAGTTATCAATATATTCATGATCCAACGAGGTGAAAAGTATCACTACACGTGGATAAAACATCTCAGCCGGTTGTTGCACGATCAGTCGAAACACGTTTTGTGTGCGATGCCTACACGGTTTCAGCCGAGCTGATTTATTAGAATCCCACCGGGAGGATTGCCAAGGTGTGGGGCAGACGGCCATACGAGTCGACATGCCTAAGGAAGGTGACAATATCTTAAAATTCGACAACCACAAGAACCAAATGTCTGTGCCTTATATCATATACGCCGACTTTGAAGCCTTGGTCAAACCTATTAAGGTTGTTGGGGATACTCCCAATGCTCTACCCACAGGCGGGGTTGTTGGGGGTACCCCAACCACACTCAAAACACAGGAGCATGAAGCCTGTGGGTTTGGATACGTGGTCGTCCGTTGTGACGGGGAAACGAAAGCTCCGGTAGTGTACAGGGGTCCCGACTCGGCTGAAAGGTTTCTTAAGTGTTTGCAGGAGGAAGAAAAAATTATTAGGAACGCGTTGTATAGAGTCGCTCCCATGCGTATGACCCGAGCCGACAGGCTAGCTCACGCCTGTAGCACTAATTGTCACGTGTGTGACTCACCACAGAACGGTGATTCGGTGAGAGATCACTGTCACGTAACCGGTAAGTATAGAGGCGCCGCTCACAGCGCGCGTGTAATCTCAAGCTTAGAATCAACCCTAAGACAATAAACATTCCCGTTGTCTTTCACAACTTGAGAGGGTATGACTCACACTTGATCATGCAGGCCATCGCGAAAATCGATGGTAATATAACGTGCATCCCCAACAACATGGAGAGATACATCTCCTTCAGCTTAAACGGTCTTAGGTTCATAGATTCAGTACAATTTCTGCTGTCTTCATTAGACAGTCTAGTCAAGGCCAATGATACCTTCCCTATTACCGATCGATACACAGACTCCGAGACTAGACCCCTGCTTATGAGGAAGGGTGTGTATCCCTATGAGTACATGGATAGTTGGGCCAAGTTCGCCGAGACCAGACTACCCCCCATCAGAGAATTTTACAGCAATCTGACCGACTCGGAAATATCCCAAGACGATTACTCACACGCTATTAATGTATGGAATAAACTAGGTTGTGAGAATCTTGGTGACTATCACGACCTGTACTTGAGGACAGATGTACTGCTGTTAGCCGACGTGTTTGAGACGTTTAGGCGGACGTGTTTCAAACAGTATAAACTCGACCCCGCATGGTATTACACCAGCCCAGGTCTGTCGTGGGATGCCTTGCTTAAAAAGACCGGAGTTAAGTTGGAATTGCTTACAGATTATGACATGCACCTATTCATTGAGAAAGGCTTGCGAGGTGGGATCTCCATGGCAGCCAAAACGATACGCGAAAAGCAAATAATCAATACGTGAAGGGCTACGACCCTAGCAAGCCAACCAATCACATTCTCTACCTCGACGCCAACAACCTGTAATGGCTGGGCCATGAGCCAGTATCTACCCACAGGGGGATTCGAATGGGCGTCACATGAGGTCGATGTTATGAGCATCGCGTCAGATTCTAACAAAGGTTATATCCTCGAGGTTGACTTGGAGTACTCCAAGGCATTACACACATCACACAACAGCTACCCCCTGGCCCCCGAACGTATGAGGGTTAACCCAGACTGGATGTCTGAGTACCAACATAACTTATTAGGTGGGCGGTCGGCAGACGTTGAAAAACTCGTGCCTAACTTAATGAATAAGACCAAGTACATCGTTCACTATCGCAACCTACAGCTGTACCTGTCGTTGGGTATGAGGCTGACTAAAATACACAGGGTGCTCGTGTTCGACCAGATCCCATGGATGGAGCCTTACATCAGAATGAACACAGACCTCCGAAAGCTTGCCACCAGTGACTTTGAGAAAAATCTCTACAAGCTCATGAACAACTCGGTGTTCGGTAAGACTATGGAGAACCTGAGGAACGCGTTACCGTGAAGCTGGTTCGGTCGAATGAGGAAGACAAGCTCAGGAGACTGATAGCCAGTCCGGCATTCAACCGTAGCAAAATATTCACCGATGACCTAGTTGCCCTACACATGAAGAAAAGCCACATAAAATTCAACCGGCCTGTTTACGTGGGGATGAGCATCCTCGATTTATCCAAACACCTGATGTACGACTTTTACTACAACGAGCTTAAGAAACAGTACAACGACAGGTGTGAAGTGCTATACACTGACACTGATTCCCTGCTGATGGAGATTCGAACCGAGGACGTGTACGAGGACATGAAAAAACACCTCGATTTGTATGACACCAGCGACTACCCCAAGGACCATGCCATACACAGCACGGTAAATAAAAAGGTTCTAGGTAAGATGAAGGACGAGTGTGCCGGCACGCCCATAGCCGAGTACATAGGGTTGAGACCTAAGATGTACTCCATCCTGAAGGCCGACAATAGTGAGATCCGGAAGGCTAAGGGTGTTAAGAAGTACGTGGTGAAACAACACATCAAACACGTCAGATTCAAGGAAGCCCTGTTCAAGACCCGTACCTTTAGACATAAAATGAACACACTTAGAAGTGATGGCCATAAGATATACGGACTGACAATAAACAAGACGTCCCTGTCGCCTATGGATACTAAACGTTGGATAGCTATTGATGGGATAAACACGTACGCGTATGGACATGAGAAAATTGAACCAAGAACATAGATACAAATAAATACCCTGTCGGGACGACATGTCACGGAACCAGAGAAAGTTTGAGGCTATTTACTATAGCCCGCGTGGTTACTGGAAAGGAGCTAGCGCTGTAGATAAGCTGGCTAAAATGGCGCGAGTACCCCCCGGAGGAAGCCAAAAAAGCCCTGTGGCAGATCTATTTGTCACCACCACGCTACGTGCCTAGAAGGAAGTTTGGTATTAACATACCTAATAGCGTTCACCAGGCAGACCTACTGTTCCTACCCCACGACAAGAGGTACAAGTATGCCTTAACCGTAGTGGATGTAGCCAGTCGCTACAAGGAAGCCAAGCCCTTGACCACAAAAGATTCTGCCCAGGTGGCCAGAGGATTCGAACGCATATACAAACGCAGTCCGCTGGCGTGGCCAACAGAGCTGCAAGTTGACCCCGGGCGGGAGTTCATGGGTGCCGTGTCACAACTGCTAGCTAAACACGATACAAAGGTCAGGCGTGGCACGGCTGGAGCCCATCGCAGCCAAGCCATAGTTGAGAGATTCAATAGGACTTTGGCTGAGCGCTTATTTGGACATCAGTATGCGAGGGAGTTGGCCGCCCCGGGAAAACGATCGACTGAATGGGTCACGAGGTTACCTAAGGTGGTGTCGGCAATCAACCATGAAGTCACCCGTCTCACCGGCAAGAAACCGGCAGACGCTATCAAACTAAAATCAATAGATGCAGAGTCGGCTGCTCCATTGCGTGGGAAGGAGAAACAGATACCAGATAGGGCCATAGTGAGGTATCTATACCAGCATGGGGAACACGAGGGTGATAGCCGTAAGCGAGCCACTGACCCAATATGGTCAATCAAAACTTACAACATAGATAAAGTTGACATGAAAGCCGACGAGCCTAACTTGTACTACTTGAGGGATGGACCAGGCAGAGGGTTTGTAAGAGAAGAATTATTGATCGTACCGTATGGCACAGTGTTACCTCCTGTCAACACGGTATAGTGTCACGTGATCTCAGGATAGACCCGTTAAACCGAGATGATTCAGCTAAGTCCCCGGTAGCTCAATCGGTTGAGTGGTGCGACCCATTATGTATAGTTTGCGCGAGCTATACATGTGGGTTCGTATCCCGCCGTTGCCTCAGTGGATTCCTTGCAACTTTGTGTGATGTGAGGTGATTCGGTAAGGTATCCCGGAGTGGGGCACTCTCATGGTGAGAGAAAGGCAGCCGACACAATTCCCCTTGGGAGGAAGCGCAATACATTTCTATTTCTCCCTTGGGGAATTGTGGCTGCCGGGGACATTTTACTAATTTTTCATAGTAGGGGTAATGGTAGCAAGAGCTAAGGGTCCGACCAAAGCCTTATTTGGGAAATAAGGCTTTGCAGAGGCTTTTGTTGGAACTGGTCCAGGACAATCATTCCCTCTACTACTACTGTTAGCGATCTATAGCCCATTTTTATATTGTGTTGTCCCCCATAGTTAAAATGTTTTAGATTCAATTACTAGTTTTACATATATATCTGTGATAAACTAGTTATTTTATGGTCCTTCGTTGGCAGAATTTTATAATTTCATTTAAATTGTTGATATAAATATAACTTGCTTTAGTCACGATATGGCTGAAATATTGCCGATGTGACTAAAAATCTTAACTCACTCACTCACTCTTCACAAACGGATGATACATCAACAAACAACAGTATCAATATGAAAATCCGTTCTTAGAAACCAGTAACCTAATAACCACAATGGATCATTAAGTACGTTTAGAATCATTTGTGAAAAATGCTAAAAGTAATAAACCACATGCAGTGTCTATCTTTTTCTACCTAGAAAAAACATGCAAGATGATATTTTAAAAGATTTACATGATTTTGACCGTTTGCTTCAATTTATGTGCAATTTTCGGGCAGATTCAAGTCCGCGTGGATTCAACCCTGTCTGATCATTTTAATTACGATCAGGGAACAACAAACGGTAGGTTGTTGTGGCGTAAATATGCCTACAACTGAAAGGTAAAAACAATTATGTTTGAATGAAATGGTGGTAGAAGATGCGTTAAAATTTGCAAAGTGTAAAATTGCATTCACCTTTGTTGAAAATAGAAACCAGACAAAGACCCGGAACTAGATGCTACTGCTATTAGCGTTTCAAGGAAGCCAAGTTCTATTATTTTCGTCCGCCACATATTAAACATTTAAAGAATGCCTGAATGCACTTGAAATATTACAAGTTGTTTCAAACTCGGTGGTGCACATCATAAAAATACATTCTTCAACTGTACAAAGCACTGATCCGTTCTAAATTTAATAACGGATTCATCATTTATGGGGCGTTGGGGTAGCCTAGTGGTTGAAGCGTTCGCTCGTCACAGCGAAGATTTGAATAAAATAATACAAGTTGGTCGTGAACATAGCCCAGTATAAACTTCTTAAGCTTCTTTTTAGATTTGAAAGTACCAAGGAATAAATTATGAACGTTTTTTAATATTGAGTGAGTGAGTGAGTATTGCCAAATACACGCCTTCACTAACACAAGTCGAAGAACAAAGCGATATAAAATCGTCAGGAAATAATGTTATTCATCTGTACTAATCAAACTTGTACCTTTAGTGCACCGTGGTACAAACTGTTAACAATGTATCATTATGGAAAGGTACCAGACGCATTGTGTCGAGTGACAGCTTGATGTTGGTGCTTTGATAGATTGATCCCATAATTAAACGCACTCGTATTGTGACTGCTCATGTGTGTCATTGAACAATACATAAACTCTTCACAAAAAGAAACGGACAGGCCACAAAAGAGGAAATGTATTAAACGTATTTAAGTGTACATAATACGACATACGTTGAACATATGTATTGTTGTGATGGTCGGCATGAATTCAGTTCACTCACGGTACATGTGTGGACACAAGGGGGGTGTTCAGGTCAGCACCTGCTGACACCACCCCTTGCAGCTGTCACTGCGCATGCTCAACACCGCCTTGGTAGGGATTGCACAGGTCGTCGGACTTTAGGTTGGGGAAATTCTTCGCCACTCCTCCTGCAGCGTTATGGCAAGTTCTGCAAGTGTCTGACGACGATGGTGACGTTTATGGGCGCGTAGATCAAGTTCGTCCCAAAGATGCTGGATCGGGTTCAGATCAGGCGATTTGGAAGGCCAGGGAAGGACATTGACGTTTGCATTGGCGAGATAGGCACTTGTTAAACGAGCTGTGTTTTGTCGAATATTACCGAGTTGTAACAGCTGGAAGGAGGATTTGTTCGATGAAGCGATTTGCTGTAAGATTACCTTGACCCACCACTAGCTCTGATCTATCCGTGTAGGACGTGTAAATCCATGACGCTCCCTCCAACAAATCTGTCCACCTTTTGAACGTGGTTCGGCGCAAAACCTTCGTGTCGACGTCGATACAAACATTGTCTCCCATCCAGTCGTTACAGAACCAAACGCGTCGTCAGTTCCCCAGGTTCCATTCCTGTACCCTGTTGCACCATTGGACATGTCTTTGTCGGTGTTGGCGTGTCAGGATAGGTCCAACGTTTGGTCGATATGCTCGAATTCCCAATTCTCTCAGACTATTTCTGATGGTTTGATCGGAAATTCTTGACCTGTCCTGCAGTGTCCGTTGCTGTAGCAAATCGATGACGTATTTGAAAGACCCGGATGAATCGGTCCTGAGCAGGAGTGGTCACTCTTGGTCTTCCACCTCAGGGACGATCTTGTGTCGAATTGAAGCTGGTTTGTCGATATCAGAATCGAAATATGGTGCTGTGGTGGACGTTGAAGTGTCTTGCAACGGCAGACTGGGACTCCCCTGCTTCCCAAATGTCTCTGCATTTTTTATCTTCGTTTTCGTCGTAAATTTCGAAATGAAATAATGAATTGGTTTGGCCTTCTATAGTCGATGTTTCTACTCATTTCCCCGACACAATGCAGACCGCCTCTGTGGTGTAGTGATTAGAGCGTCCGCCCGGAGAGCGGATGGTCCCGGGTTCGATCCCCGGCCGCGTCATACCAAAAGACGTTGAAATATATGGTACTTGTTTGTCCCTACCTGCGCTCGGCATTAATTGGTACAACAAGGACTGGTTGGCTCGGAGCCAGTATATTGCGTCTGAATGGGGTATTCATGCTTGACTGCGGCATGGTATATCAGAGAGCTAACACTATAAAACCAGTTTAAGTCTGGGCTGCAGTACAAGCAGCCACAAATATACTCGCATGCACGTCGTCATATGAGCGAAATATTCTCAAGTACGACGTTAAACCCATTTCACCTCACCTCACCTCTGACACATTGCACGTGCGTTACGTGGAAAACTTTCCATGAATCGTTTTTATTTTCTATGACAAACGCTTTCAAATACATTTTTGGATGCGTTTGCGCGCAATACACAACAACCACAACATGATTAACGGCATTCAAACATAGGAATTGTCTGAATTAATAACGACTGCGGTCAAAATATATCGAAAAGAACTGGTGAAATCGCCTGTGCGTTTCTTTTTTTAGGAGTGTATATTTGTAATAGCCAAAAATATGTGAAAAACATGCTAGTAAATCAAGAAACGGGGTAGGGTGTGAGGTCTATTCACTGATTACTAGTACTCTTGCTGATGGCAAACTGACACAATGTACTTCGAATGAAGAAATATGCATAGAGCATTCCATCGTATTAGGATTTTTTAGGATCACTGGCTATGTATATAGCTCCCATCTCCACGAACTAGTGCATGCTCAAGGCGCTGGTATTTTTCCCTCGATCACTGGATGTCAATCTCAACGGCACATCTTATTATCAATCTCAACTCCCTGAGGACCATACAAATCTTGCTGCCACAAGGCGCACCTAGTTATTGCGGCTTTCCCATTAATTCGAGGTACCCATTCACCTCTGGGTGGACTGGGACACATAGTCACAGTACTTTGTCCAAGTTTACTGCACGTTGCTGTATCCGCAACTAGGTGTTTGCACGCATTCATGTGGCCACCATCTGGTCATATACCAACGGATTCGTGGGTTCTTTAAGTGCACAGGGTTGTGTACTGTACACTAAGGGTTTTGACAACACTGAAAGAGACTCCAAGGTCTTTAACACCCGGTCACAGGTGGGCACGATACCGGCACCTACTGCTCGCGGATCACTAGCCAGGCGACTTAGCCCCCACACACCACGCCCCCACATATGCTTCACATAAAACAAATTATGTCAGTTATATTTCACTAAAAACATTTTTGTGATGATATATTCTACAATCATATGGTTAGGGATATAATTTTACACGTATAACATAAATACTTTGATTAATCATGATATTGTATTAATCCTTCAAACAATCTGAGTCAAAAGTTTATGGTGATGCAATCAATAATTATCTATCTATCTATCTATCTATACATGATTTAATATAACGAATGAGATACTGACATTTATTCCCCTAAATTATTATATCAACAACAAAAAGTTCATAATATTCAATATTTAAGTATTTTATGGATCATAATATGATATAATATTGAAATTGGGGTGGTCCTTAACTGTTTTTGTTGAATGAATATATATAACTACTGAACTTTAGATTATTTATCTACTCACTATCCCAGTGTGAGGTGTCTGTAAAAATTGTAGAGATAAAAAGAAAAGATTTCAAAGTATGACACCGAAATACAAAACCAGAAAATGAAAAATATGCCCCAGGGCTTCCAATTTGATTTCTTCCTGAACACAATTGTGGACAGACCAAATGAGAATAACCCAACAACAGAGAAGAGCTTTAATGATGATACTTAGCTTACAAGTACGTAAATAATTTATGAAGCCTGAAATGATGAATATAAATGTTGCAGGTACGTCTAAAAGGATTGTTTCATGAATCTGTAAAGACATCAATAAATAATAGTTATTAGTTACTGCATTATCTGAATTATATTTTTAACATTATCTCTTTCAGTTAGACAATAAAACATGATCAATATGATTATATAGACCTACTGTCTGTCACATATTAGCCATAATCTGACCAATGCCGTGGGTGATTCTGCCGACAGTCAATTGTGTTTTATTAAGAGCTCTTTGGAAATGTATTGAAACGATTTGGTATTTTACGGCTTCTAAACCTGGTAGCATATTCATAATGTTACACTATAGCCATAGAAATACACATGTAAGGATTTGGTTTCGCCAATTCACCAACAGTGTGATTCGTGCAGTTACAGTCTGTTTCAACCTTTAAATTTGAATATATATTTGCTAATTATCTGAATACATTTTAATATATATTGTCCAGCTCTCCGCATACAAAGACACACTGCAGTGTCAAGCGTACATTGATATGTAAATGTATGTAGTCATTTGAGATATTTGATTTAACCGAGCGGTGCAGCCATACTGTGAAAAGATAACTGTACGTAAGAACAATTTGGATCTCAATTCTATTAAACTGTATAATTGCAAATTATTTTCATACACATTGTTAATTGGAAACGCATTTAGCTTCAACCCTAGCATGACGGAAACATACAAAGTTTGTAATAGCTACAGCGGATGTGATGCTTATCATGGCGTCAGCTGAGTGATTTTCACTGGTAGATAAGGACAAACTTTATGGATGAACAACTTCTTTATTCAGGTGATGCGACGTTTCGGTACAAATTCTGGTATCGTTGAACACAGGGTGTTTACATGTACAGTGATAAATAATGTAATGACAACAAGAACTTAATTGGGAAGTACAGTGACAATGTGATGATAAGATATCACATGCAGATGCCAGTGACAAGGCCTTGAAGAGAGACATTGCCTGTGAAACATTCACCTTAATAATATATAAACCTTAATAAAAAACGAATCTAGTTCAGAAGGCCACCTGAGCTATGTATTTTGTTTTTGTGAGTGAATGAGTTAAGATTTTAAGTCCCATCGGCAATATTTCAGCCATATTGTGACTAAAACAAGTTATAGATTTATAATAATTAAAAGTAAATTATAAACACCTGTCAACAAAGGGCAGTAAAACAACTAGACTATCACACTATCAAGAAATAAAACTAGCATCTCTCTCTAACATTGGATTTCAAATTAGGACAATACAGTATGAAAATGGGCTATAGATCGCCAACAACTGAACGTAGATCACCATACTAGGGACCATGTGGACTAACAGTACTTTTGGCTACCTGCATGGACCGTTGTTGGTTTACACCATCCCTTCAGCTGGTAGCAAGATTGACAAATATAGCCATACATGAAAAAGACATACATTCTACGATTAAAACATGTAGTGAGATTAAATATACTTTGAAAGACGTGGTCTTACATACCCTCTTTACACTACTTTAACCCCTTTGAGGATACAGACCGCCTCTGTGGTGTAGTGGTTAGAGCGTCCGCCCGGAGTGCGGAAGGTCGCGGGTTCGATCCACGACCGCGTCATACCAAAAGACGTTAAAATATGGTACTTGTTGGTCCTGCCTGGCGCTCGGCATTAATGGGTACAACAAAGACTGGTCGGCTCGGATCAGTATAATGTGTCTGGAGTACGGTATTCATGCTTCACTGCGGCATGGTATCTCCAGTGGGCTAGCACTATAAAACCAGCTTAAGTCTGGGCTAGGTACAAGCAGCCGCACTTTGTCTACACGCATGCACGCCGTCATATGAGCGAAATATTCTCAAGCACGACGTTTAACCCAATTCCACCAGCACCACCTTTGAGGATGCAGGCTACAAACGATCTCAGTTACGAATATAATCTACCAATTATAAAATACCATTATCCATTTACATAGAAAACATATAATCAGAATTTGCGTAATAATTCTATTTCTTTTAAGAAAACCCTATTTTCAAATGATAATTTACATTATAAAAAAAAATCGATCATTGTTTTGACACTGAAATATTTATCCCTTTGACATGCTTGACAGTGATTCTTTCATCACAAAGGATGCAAATTAGATCTTCGCCTTTTAACCAATACTCATGGGTATACCTAGTATGACCAATGCGTCATCGTCGCATAATGACTATCAAATCTGGACTGACAACCCAAGTAGGTGTAACCGATAGTTGGTTTCCATTTGAGTGTAATTTTTTATTCTACTTAGGTGTCCCACTTCTTCTGCTTCAGATCACGGATATAAGATCTAATGATGGCTTTATAATCAGAGTATGGAATAAGAAGTGGTGTCTCTGATTGTTGTTGAGTGCTGCCTTGGCAGCAAGATCGGCCATTGTGTTGCCAGAATTGCCAACGTGGCTGGGTAACCAACAGAGGACGATGTCATATTGAGCCAGTAACAAGCTAATTGTATAATTCTATTAAAAGTGAATGTTTGCAAGAAAGAGTTTTAATAGCCTTGAGGGCACGAAAGAGATCTGAAAATAGCATATATTGTTTATATTTAGGGTGTTTTTAATATATTTAAGCGCTGTTTATATGGCGTTAGCTTCTGCTGTGAAAATAGAGCTGTTATTTGGTAATCTAGAAGAGACTGTTCTGGATCAATGACAGTTGCATAAGCAACCGCGCCACCATCCTTGGACCCATCTGTCAATAAGGATTTGTATGTATTATATTTACCTTTTAATTGATTATTCCTCTTTACATTGTAATTCATTAGTTTCTGATTTTTATTAATGTTGTCAATCTTAGATGAACTTGTGACCTCACCAAGTGCCAAGAAGGACAAGAAAGAAGATGGAGCAGGAGATATATTTTCTAGCTCAATTGCAGAAAGGAAAGGTTTGACTGTTAGTCCCAGAGGCGGAACAAGAAGACATTTTGTTGTACAGATCCTCATAAAGAGGGTTAAAAACACGATTAAAATGCAGGGTTAGACTCGTTTAAATGTATATTCATTGTAGTTATACCTTGTTAATGGCAATTTCATACGGCGTTGTGTTAAGCGATGGCGTATCGGCCTCAAAAACAGAGACTGTCAACAGGGAAGTTCTAAAGGATCCAAGACATAGTCTTAGGGCCTTGATGGTGGACAGAATCAAGAATTTTGTTGTTACTTCTTTGCAGGCTCCAATTCATATACAATGGAGCCGTAATCAAGCTTCGAACGGACTATGATCGATATAGATGTACGACGGTAATTGATCCCTCCCCATTTAGAATTGAAATGATTATCAAGCCGCGCCTTCAGGCACTTGTTCTTGAGATATTTGATATGCGGTAGAAAAGTTAAATGGGTGTCGAAAAATTAGCCCAAGAACTGGCCTCCTTTACAACTTTGATCGGAGTGCCATTAAAAAATAGTTCTTGCTCCTTATGAGGCTTATATTTTCACGCGTAGACAATTAGTTTTGACTTAGAAAATTTTAAAAGCCGTTTCTCAAGACACCATTTATTTATTTTGTTTAGATTACCACCTGCAGTTGCCGTTCAATAGTATGCATATTCTACCGCAACGAAATAGATAAAATCATCCACAAGAGTGATCCATCAGTTGAATCGTTTAAAACCCTGGATGAACTGTTGATCTTAATATTGAAGCAATGTGACGAATGAGAGAAATACTGCCTTGAGGGACACCCTGATCCTAATTATAATGATCAGGACAGAGGTTGAACCCACTCGGACTTGAAATTGCCTGTCTTTTAAAAACTGTGATATAAAGAAAGGGGTAAACGACCCTTGAAACCGAAATCATGAAATCCTTTAAAATGCCATGCTTCCAGGGTGGTATCGTACGCCCCTTCTCGAGATCAAAGCGATACGGCACGTTTTCCCATTTGATATAGCATTTTTTAACAAAGCGATTCACAAACGTGCCAAAATGATCAATAGTACTACGATTTTTCCTGAAACCACATTGAATACTTTGTTATGGGACTATTGGTTTCCAAGATACCACGTTAATCTATTATTTACTATTCGTTTCATGTGGTTTTGCAGACGCAACTCG
>NW_025766215.1:0-57309 GCF_003918875.1 Haliotis rubra | reverse complement strand
CCCGTACGTCATATTGCCGTTCACGTTGCCGAATAAAGCTGGTTCAGACGACAGTTTATATCGTCGTCACATAGTTGAATATAGCTTCGTTGTAACGAAATCGTATCTGATAATCATGTTAACGATTCACAGTAGATTAGCCGAAAACGCTTTATCGCGAACATAATCGACATATGTAAATCATCAGCGTCAATTCTAGCGCAGCGTAAAACCATCATCGACGCATCATTACCTGAAACACATTGATCGTTCACGACGACATGAATCGATCATTGATATAGTCCACATCGATAGTTCGCTGTTCATGTTCAGCGATCACGTATCGTTACAGCACCGATTTGTATTGCCGATCTATCACAGTATGTCATGTTCAGAGATAATCGTTATATTCATTGATCGACGAAGGTGCAGAGCCATGTCGCAGCAAAGTAATCCCGCAGATGAGCGATGAAAGGTAAATATGAGCGAAGGAAAAGCGAAAGCGAGCGAGCGATGTATGAAAGAGCGAGCGAGCGAAAGCGCGAGCGAGCGAGCGAGCGATGGTTTACGAGCGAAATAAAGGTGTTTCGACCATCACCGATCCGGTCTTCATCCGAAAGTTAATCAACGAACGCATCATGCTCGATTCGTCGGCGTCATCGATGAAACTTATCGGCCATGATATTTCAATAATACCAATATCTTCGTAATTTATCTGACACGCGTTCGTTTTACCAACATCGGTCGGCATCGCCGCCATATAAACTGGTCGACAAGCGACCGCATATTCGATCATACGCATAACCACGTTGAGTATCGTCAGTCTGGTGTTCCGATCTAACCGGTAGGATACGACGAACGACGTTCATTTCTGCATATCAACAGCAAAACGGAAACACAAATATTGATTCGTTTTCAATTCCTAAATTATCAGGTCATCAGAATGCGTAACACGCGCCATAAGTTTACTTCGTTAACTACGTTAACGTAAAAGACCGTTAATACCGTGTTATATGTATCATTCGCTGGATTCGCGGCGACGATTCCAACCGATATCATTTATTAGGCAGAATCATAATCAAAAGCGATGTTACATCGACCATGCCGCGTCAATCAACAACGCACTAATAGTTCTTCGATTCCGTAATCTGATATCGTATGTAGGACGTTATCGTATCGATACTCGTGCCGTTATAATTGAATTATAGTAAACTGTTCCGTCAAGGGTAACGTATTCAGTTTCAATTAAATGCGTACTGAAGATATTCATATTCAAAGTTATGTTATTTGAATCATATTTCATTATTCAAACAGTTCGTCGTTCAAATATTTTGTTTCCGTTCGTCTGACCAGAGAATCATATAATCAGTCCATTATATGGTCTCGCCGTATCATTGGTTCGATAACGACATTATTTCTTCCTTCGCCCAGCCCCAAATGAAGCATTGTCTCGTTAATCGCCGGAAATCCAATTGTGGGTTCGTCACAGAGCAAACATACCGAACCACGGTCATATCTTCAGTAACATTGCATCTGCCAACGTTAATTCGCAGCGGCGAGCAGTTAATGAAGGGCACAAGTTTCCAGAATATTCATTATTCATATTCACGCAGTTCAGTTGATGCATGGTTTTGTCACCGCCATAATTTTCAGAATCTTTGCTCAATATTATCAATCGACTTCAATACATTGAAAACAACAGCAACCCATACACAGACCAGCGATCGCGATCATCGTAAACACAAGGCCTTGAAAGTTACCGACAGGTTTTCGGGTACCGAATAGTCAGACCCGGTACAGCCGTTCGAACAGCGCCTTTGTAATGCTCGTCGCATCTCACGATAAGCGATTGTCAACGTACATTACGGCGTTTTCAAGCGATAATTGCCGACGCCAAGACGTTTCCACTTTCTCCATCCTTCAGCCTTCATGCTTCGCGAATACGATCTTCACACCGATAAATATCAGCATAGCAACAATAATCGTTCGGTATCCACCAGTTTGACCATTTATTTAGCAGCTTCGTTAGTTTTCCGGAAGTTTGCGCACGGAGGATTTAACAGTTCACCAACGTTACGCATGCTCGGCGAATAATGAATATAGGTTCGAGCCATATCTACGATATTGAATGTCAAAACGACATTACATGACGTATAACACATCAGATAAAGCAAAGTCAACACAGTCGAACAAGTGCTCAGTTAGTCACAGAAACCGCCAAGTTATCTAACCCCATGAACTACCGTAAACACCAGAGCTCTATGGTTCATCTCAGAGACGGAATCAAACGCGTACAGTACCATCGTAAGATCGAAATTCGAGAAACGTTCAGCGTGACAATATCTGCAGTTCCAAATAAACCGATTTGTCGTCGATGTTTGCATAAACAACCATGTTTAACGTATCGTTGCAACACGATTTGAAGCAATAGCATCGATGAGATATCGAGAAAATATGACACATCGACGTAGCTTTCTCCATCAGCCAGTTACATCTATTACACTTTATCAGCATTTCCCGAAATTAAAAACAAATCGAAGCTCAGGCGGTAGCCTGGTCGGTTAACAGCCGGCTCGTCACACCGGAAACCGAATCCGTTCAAACGTGATAGCCGTTGAACAGGCGAGCGGCGTAAAACCAAATCAGTCGTCAGTTGTAGAACGTGCAGTTTGCAGCCACATGAACAAAGTGAGTTGGTGCGTAGCGAAAGCGTGAACATGTTCAAACCCCGTGAACCGTACACAAGCACCGGTCAGGCGTTTTAAGTTGCTCGGACAGATGTACCACCATTATTTGACAACCACGAATGGTGTCTTAGTTTGTTAAGAAAAGTTATAAACAAAGATAAGACAATACCCCAGACATTGCAGCCAAGAGTTTTTCAGTGATCTCCCGACTTCGATATACCAAGCATTGAATTGCTTCAGAAAGAATTGGCGTAGAAAACGAATGCTGAAACTTCAGCCTTCAAATTTGCTTTTGAAGGCGCGCTGAACATGCTGACCGTACCATTTATCATTTGTTGGTTAGATATCAACAGTCTGGCGTGCTTCAGTGTGCGTGTGCGACAACACTGGTTTCCACTTCCATAATGTTTTAGTCACCAAATATTGCCACCATGACCATAACTTAACTGTTCACCACCATGAAGTCTCGCATCAGAAATCATCGTAGCCACGAAACACAAAGCCTAAAGGGCGTACTATTAACACATTTGCCACCCCGCCAGCAATTTCACACGTAATATCAGTCAGTCTGTGCCTTTGAAAGCGTTACGTATAAAGAGCTGGCTGGCGACCATGGTGCGAGCGATAACTCATTAAAGCGCGCAATTCGTACCAGGGGATCTACCGGCTGATGCCCGTGAATATCATACCGTCTCGGTGGCGCCTTATTGCCAGCAAAGTTCTCCGTATGTCATATCAAAGTAATTCCATGTCGTTATTTAAACTATGCTAAAATTGCATACTTAAAATCTTAATTTGAGTCAAACTCCGGTGTAGATAAGTGATTTAAACCGAGATTAAGTGACATGTAGCTTCCAATATGCATGCATGCGTTACGTTCGTGACGTCATAAGCTCAGAGACGCACGCCGCCGCACGTGATTTTCGGGAACGCAGAAACAGCAAACAACGCCACACAATACCGTCACTTGACCAGTTCGCGGGCCGTTATTGAAACGCATCATCGCCCGGCACAACGTCACGAAGCCATTATCCGGGAATCAACGACCAGCGGCCATCATCATCGCCACGATCACGTTGGTGAAGAGCACCGTCAGCAAAACGACAAATGACGTCACCGATCGGTCATTGCCCGACGTCCGACGCAAAATAACGCCACATATAGTAAGACCATCGTCAATAAGTTCAGATCGCGATGACCGCCCGAACCATCCCCACACTCGCCGTGTTTCAACACAAATGATGTCATCATGCTGAACAGATCACGATCCGCCATATGTATCAGCCGACAAGCCGATCGTGGTGCCCGTTCGCAGACCTCAGCTTCTCTCTGGTGGGGAGAAATGCTGTTTTTGTTGAGATGAAAGTTCAGGTTTAACATTTCCCCAGACACGTTAACAGACGCGGGAATCGCCTGCACAGTGCTCGGTGCCTGGCGAGAGTTTGGCGGCGGTCTCCCGCGATTTACCTGGGGTGAAGAAGTTAACGTCAAAAGAAATTTCTGGCGATTGTTCAGGCCGGTGCGGGCTCCACATTTTCTATCTGCACTTCCTTTCGCACGCCGTGTCTCACAAAGTCGAAATATTCCTTACGGCAAGGCCGTTGGCGGTTTTCGGTAACACGACACACGTTTGGCCCGCAATTAATGGGATTCTCCTCGATAGATGTTTGGGACGATGGACGATGCCCACGTCGTTCGTCCGTGGGTCGTCTCGACCTCGCAACAGAATCTCGGTAGCGTGACATCCCACAGTCTTCCTCGGCACGCTCGCCGCACTGCCAGCTCGCCAATGCCGATGGCAGACATGTTCGTTATTGAAAGTTGTGACATGAAATGCTCGGTTTCGCTTGCGGATCGGAGATCATTGTGATTGACTTTCATTAATATGTCCACAGATCCCTCCATTAAAAGCTTGAGTATACTCGACACAGTCGCAATTTCTGACCGGGGATAATAGTTTGACAACGCACAATTTTCATGCGGCTAGTATATAACGTACTTCATTACAAAGTCTGGCAAACGGTAGCTGAGCAAAATATCAGAAAGCGTCATCAACTCACACACATCAATTCTGGCTCACGTAATTTTCCACATTACGCATTGAATACGATACGATTGTTTTGCCTGAGGACTAAAGTGCTTCGAATTAAAGCAGCATCATCATGCGTAAAACACAAAGTGTGCCAATATGGTGTTCAGTCTGGGTATCGTCATGCGTTTCTACGATATCTCCATGGTAGCGGCGTAACCGAGGCTAATTAGTTTCGACGACAGTGCCGTTACAGAATCATATTGAGATATTACGTTGCGTTAATCCCGTATCACTATATTTCACCATACCGTTCATTTACGCGCTCAGTCAACGACAAACTAACCCCGTTTATATTCTCAGCAGTATTAAAATCGTACAATCATAAAGATTCATTAGCGACAGCCATTACGCGAAAACACATGAATGGTTGTATATATCACCCGGTGAAATACGTATACAGAGTTGAAGTCTCGCAACAGCTCTTTAAACGCGTACCCGACAGTCAGAATTCAAACGTTCAAAGTCCATAGCGGTCATCGGATGAAAACGTATTCTTCGCTGGTAAATCGTAATGCAGTCGTTTTCAGGCGCATATCGATGGACGTTAAAGGATTCTACCGCAGGTTCAACGTTCAGGCAACCGTTGTTGCCGGTAGGGGATCATAAGGTCGCGTCACTAACGAAAGCTGGCACCGCGATTATCGTGTCTGTCGACAGTGATTGTCGTCGATAACCTGCCTTACTAACCGCAGTTTTAAAAGCTTTATTAAAGCCTTCGTTATTCCTCAGCGAGTGAGTTGTGTTTCCAGATCACGTAAGCAGAATTTCGTCAAAATCGCACAAAATCGCCATAAAAATGTCATCCAGGCGATCAGTAAACTGATCATCACATATACATAATTTAATTGTTGGGCATGGAAATCTTAACATTTCCATCAATACAATATAAACATTAGTAGATCAAATATCAACCGATGTAGATCGCTATTATGGCATTCCCTCATTATAAAGACAGCTGTTGACCACCGCCTTGTAACGAATGAATGAATCGTCTAAAACGACCATAACAAATTCATGCATGCAATATAGCTTCGTCGTTAAAAATACCGCATGCGACACCGAAATACAAATCTGGTTTTACCGATAATACGTCAATCTCCATCCTTTCAATTTGGGATTTTACCATTTTATGGGCTACTTCCTGGAGCCCGGCCAATTTCCGCTATACGAAAAATGTAATCGTACGTTATCGAAGAACGTCGTTCTTCAGTAGCGCATACCAGATGTCAATCGATACCGAACAAAACACAAAGCACAAAATGCCGTTCGCCCATCGTCAAGCAACTCAAGCCCAACGGTAACAGTCGTAATATCTGTTAACCGGTGGACTATTCCGTTAGTTAGCCGGAGATGGTTCACCGGGGACGAAACATTGTCAGACTCAAAGTTGCCAGTTAAATTGGTTTCGATAAAGAAGGATCAGAAAGCCGATCGAAAGCGATGACTGGTCATGTTTCGCGCGTCAATACTGCGCCAGTTGAAGAAGCTTCAGCGTCAATAATATGACGGCAGAGTTGTGTCGTCAATAAGGCGGACGTCAGTCACTAATCGCCCGAAATATCGACCAGTAGTTTCAGACGACGATTGATCAATCGAACCGGTGACTTCCCAATAGTAAATTTCGGTCGGTCTGTTTTGGTTATTTGACCAGAATGTTTTCGACGACAATTGTAACTACCATTTTCAATAGTGATTATTTTCTATTGTTCAATCAACATTTTATACTGTCGAGCATACCGATTCAAATCATCGCGTTGTCCCGATTAGCGTGCGTACCGCAGCCGTAAATGCTCGTATTTGAAGAAGAAGAACAATTATCAGCGATCATTTCTCGACTTTTCAGCCATCACCGAGAGATCACCATGTTGATGTGGACAGTCGGCACTTGTCAGAGATATTGCCGATATAGTTATATGTCAATCCGGCGAAATGAATAGGCGCAACGACCGTCATTCAGTTCAGTTCTATTCACGTTAAAAACCAAATCAGGAATAGCAATATCTGTTTGGCCTATTCATTTGACAACGGTAATTTTATTCATGTTGCCAGGCACTGTACGTATGCAATATCACGTTACTGTTATTTATCGTCCCCGGTTGCTGCTGGTTGTTATTATTATAACAGATAGACAGATAGACAGATACATAGTAACTGTGCGTTAACAATGCCATCAATACGCCACTGTTACGGGTCACAAACGTTTAAAGCCGAGCGTGATTGAATCATTATTGTTGCGCCAGGCGATGTAATGTCGTTCGGTATGTGGTCGAGGAGATGTGCTCTGAGTTACCTCCCTCAGTTGAAGTTCGATTCGTTGCTTCCAGCAACGTAAGACTATTCGGTAACACGATAGTATGCGATCTGAATGGCGGTGTCGCCGGATGGTTCTTCGAACCGCAAGTTTATATAGACGACGCCAATACCTGATTTCACGTCAATTGCCACAACGCCGTCCGACTGTCTCAACGCGCACATCGACAAGATCAAGATCGCGGTATTCAGCATTTCAGTTTAATATTTGACGGTGACAGTATCAGTATTGTATTAGAAATCCGCGCCGTTATCAATAACCCGTTCATTTCATTCAATATTCGACGTTCAGTTTCTATCTTTGCCAGCCTAAAGCGGAACTCATAATCTTTTGAGTCGGCAATATTCAAAATGAATTCGCAAAAGGTCAATACCGGTTAAATGCGCATCGACAACCATTCCTCAGATTTTATTAAATCATCAACGGATGTCTTCATAAACGCCACTTCGAACGTTCATCGTATCAACATCACGTTACGAATATCACTCAGTACATCTGCCGTTACCGAACAAAGTTATCACGATATTGACGACGTACCTGAGATCAATATATCCGTCGATCGGGTCAAATCGCAAATGCCTTTTGTTCGTCTTCATTTTTACCACTGAACAAATACCTTTTGACGAACTGTCCAAGAGTCCATCTCAAACTGGCGTCCTCTACATCAGGAAGTCCTTGTCCTTTTGTTCGTCCAAAAATCGTGATAGATATTTTCTGACCAGTTTCAACGTATGTCTGCCGAATGCCGTTCCGGACGCCATCTCTTCTGATTAAAGTTATCTGGTTTCTCCGTAATAACAACACAGTTAGTCACAGCTTCGTCAGTAGATCATTGAAGCATTAATGAAATCAATTGGCGACCACGATACCGTCAGAATAACAGCCCAGCCATCATCAAGACACCAATTGAACATCAACAGAAGATGTTGTGTCTTTCATCGATCGTATATTCTCCAGAATCGGAACATGCTGGAGGTTACCTTCTTCCAGCCTTCGAATAACCCGTCACACGTTCGAATTTTTCACTGCCCACCAGATAGTCCCATTGTCCCACGGATGGGCTTCCGACTGGCTCGCTCAACAGAGTCGATTGATGCAAAGATTTGATGCATTCAACGACGAAGCTACCAATATGAATGGCTTCATTAAAGTTGTAGGCGGGCGCTTGTCCTTCTTTCGTAGCCAGAGGTCAGGTCGATAAAACAAAGTTACACCGCGAAGTGGTAATAAGCGCCTGCAAGCCTTTAACAGCGAACGGAGTATAAACACGGCAATATCTCCGAAGTAAGCCGTATTTCGGCCGACAGAATTTAAAACGTGGGATCGCATACCAGATTGCGCAGAATTCAAACCCGACCGACATTGGTTAAAGAGTTTCGCATCGATCGTGTATTTCATCAGAAACCTCATCGTTCAGCCATGATGCACGCACAACCTCAACTTATTTCAACAAACGCATAATTAAAGCATCACGTACGCCAGTAGACGTCTCCTCGTTCGTTCAAAGTCTCCTCTCTGATCTCCTCCTCCTCCTCTTCCATTGCACCAGTTGGCCGGTGCAACACTAAAGCGTCGGGTTGCCTTTTGCTCAACATAGCGAACGCGTCAATAACACGTCAGCAGCGACAAACGGTACGTCAGCCGGAAATTATCGCGAGCCCCGGTCTGATGTCTTCAAGTCATAAAACGCCGAAATTCCTTTACCAAACATGGAAATCTGACCGTCAATGTCACGAGCTTCCAGTCGCGGCGTAAAGCTTCCATCGACGGAAAGCGCAGACAAAACGCCGGTTTCGACGCGCTTAGACGTCGCCCTGTTGCCTGTAACGCAAAGCCAACGACGTTTCGACACCACGAAAGTGCGCCCGTCAAACCCTCAACGGCAGGTTGCCGTCCACGCCAACGTGAAACCGGAGCAGAAACCGTCAGGGTCCGCGTGAATACACGCCCATCGTCGCCCGAAAGCCGCGGGTCGAAAGCCGAGCGAAAAGCGCCGACGAGTTATTAACCGCAGCGGCGATCTCGCGGGATCATCGTAAAGCAGATCCAGACAGTAAACTTCCATGCGAATCAATGACCAGAGTTATCGTCCGGCGGCGGGGCCTGTCTGGTGACGCATCTTCCGATCCGATAGCAATATCTCGCCGGTCGTTGCGTCTATCCTTAACCGTGAAACATTAACGTCAATCATCGAATTCACGAAAGCAAGATGGTGGTCATCACGAACTCGACAAGTATACGCATCATCTGCGGTTGACGACGAGGAAGGTCATTATTGGCCGAATTAGTATTTCGCTGCCTGTTCACCATTTCAGGCAGTGGCCGGTTATAACCGATGTGTTTGCCGTTGCCTGAACGCCTTCGTATTGGTTTGTCATCGTTTCGTCAACGATACTGTTATCATGACGACAGTTTCCAGTTCCATTTTCGAGAAACTTTCATTATTATTAGCATATATGATCAATTGATCCTGCCACGATCGCCCGGTATTGAACATTGATCATAAAGAACGCAGCATTGTTGTTCGCGCGGTTTTTCAGCAGTGATAACGACATTAACGACGAGACTAAATGTTAATCGGTAAAGTTGTTCATAATCGTTCATTGAGTTCAATCCAAATGGCTTCGATGATCTGCGGTTTTATCAGTACGCAAGCTCATATTTAAGAACATATAACGTCACGAAGTTCCCCAAAACAACAATATTATATCTTCAGCGCAAGCAGGTGCTAAAATGAACTTCAATCTAACATTGAAAGTTTATATTCAAATCTCCGGGGATATTACCAGTCTGGCAGGTCATTCATATTTACAAAGCCGCGTATCGCTTCTGAATTTCATTCGGGTATGGTTATTATGTCACACGAAAGTGTTAATCAAACAAATACGATTGTGCTATTCGCCGTTCACGACGTAGCAGCCATGTTTCGTAAATAGCGTTTATCTGCTCTTTCGGAGAAATGGATGACGGCGCAGAGACCGTCACCGCAGCCCAGTATTGAGAGCGCGAAGGAAACTGGTGTAGCGCCGTAACGCGTGAGAATCCGCGTCGCATTCACCGCGAGTAAAGTCAATATAGATAATTCCACGCATCCATATGGAGCGAACGTGTTTCATTATCCGACACGAGCCCATCGCGTGCCGTACCGTAGTATACAGCATTCATCATGAAGTAACGAGATTCGGTACCGCATCACACGGAAAGTGTTAATATGGTGAGATTATCTCTTATCGTGCATTCAGTATGGAGCGCGACAGACTTCGGCATTCATCGTACGGGTTACCGTGACATACAGCGTCATCCAGTATATGCAATTGTTAAAGCGTCAATGTCGATGTCGTTCGACCATTACGGGGCGTCGTGTCAACATTCTCGGTCCCCGCCATGATACGCTGAACAGGCCAGCAAAAGCGGCAAAACTAACCAACAGTCAGTCTATCATCTAGTAAGTAGGAACGCGTATGAAATTCGAAGTACCGCATTCAGTCAAAATTCGAGGAAGCATCGTAGTTAAAAACGTCTATCAACGGCCCGTCTCTACTAAACGGCCTAAAATCATTGGTCAGTTCCTCGTGTAACGCGATGTCGTTAAGTTGTTTATCGCGTTCGAAATGACCTCGCACAACCGTGCGCCATCTGAACATACCGGTTATCAAATTTATTACGCAAAAACACAAGCAATGAAAACAGAATAAAATCCTGGGTCATCACCTTCCGAAGCAGTCGTGGTCGTTGAATAACGCCAGTAATTGCTCAATTCAGTGCCAGCATGAAGCCAAGATAATGGGTATTAACAGAATAATCTATCTCCAATGGTTCTTCATAACTTCCATTTATCAGTAATTCAGAGCATAACAGATCTAATATACGGTCCTGTTCTCACCAGTGTTGTTACCGATGTCGAATTGATCGTGGAAATGTCGTTCAACATCGAAATACGATCACCATCAGTAAACGTTAAAATATTGCTTCAATCGCCCATTTCGAGCCTGATTTACGCGTCATATTTCAACGTCGAAAATCAAATCGCGTTGATACCGATGATTGCGTCGGAACCGTCCATGTTTCGAATGTTTTATCGTCGATACCGTCCCGTAGTCGCATGATTTTGTTACGTTTTTCCAGACGAAGTTCATCAAACACGAAGCGTTGTAACATTGTGAATGGAAGTTCATCTCAATCAATACATACCGTGCTATCATCGACGTCAGAGAATTGAAACATAAAGCATTGAGTTCACAGACCATATCTTTATCACTACTATGTACCATTGTTAATGCTCGTCAAAACCATACCAAAGCGCCGTCAGACCAATCGGTCATATAACTCATTTCAATGCCGTTTTAATGACCGTATGCGTGACCACGGTATGGATGCTCAACAATTGAAGCCTTCGATTCGAAATCCAATGCCTTATTTCCAGTCGTAAACCAAATTCCAGCGAATATTGTTAGACGATCCGCAAGATTTTCAAAGTTCGTTGATATTGTCTCACGGCTGGTGAAAGTTGTCACGAAAATCGCCAATCATCATCAGCAAATCGAAAAATACGCGTTTCGGACTACTACGACCGGGTGATCAATATCAACAAAAACCGATTAGTTTTGGGGTTACCTAACATGGGGCCGTTGGGGCCGTTTACGGGTTATTTCAGCCAAACATTAAATGCTCAGTTATGCCTGAGTGAATGGACGCGAGTCAATATTATGATATATTGTATCGCATCCAGTATGGAGAACGCGAAAGTTATTGGCACGCAACAAGTATTGAGTGAACGCGTGAGCGAGATGTGGCACCGCATTCACGACACCGAGCCGTAGAGATAATAAAAACCGTACCAGCATGGAAGTAGAAAGCGAAAGTTAAGATTCGGTAATGCATCCAGCGCGGAGAAGCGCAGCTGGCTGGCACGCATTCAGCATGGAGAAAGTGACAGATCTGGTACCGCACGCATGGAGGAACGCGGCTGCGATTCGGTTCAATCCGGTACGGAAGAGTATATGAAAGGAGTTATTTCAATATTGGTATGGGATGAAGGCGAAGCCGAAGAAATAATTTCAGCAGTTCAACTCTTCCACACGGTTGTTAATGAGCACAGATTGTTCTGTTTTTCATCGCTATGGATGACATTATGCGACGCTTAACATCCCCAAGATGTACATTGTGTTCGTAAGATCAGAGCCCTGACGAAGCCGGGCTTCAGTATATCAACATTACTTTGCAAAACCGGTAAACCGAGCGTTAAGCCGTTCAAGCATCAGCATACGCTCGAATAATAACGCCGACTTGCCAGTTCGAAAACAAACGAAAGGGTTCTGAGAGAACAGCGCGTTCCTTAAAGTCGCGAATCGCCGTAACATTTAACAAACATGATGACGCAAGCACCGTACTTAAAGAAACCACGGTTACTAGTCGCGATGGTTCACCGTCAGCTCATCGAGAAGTCCGTCATTGTCCGGTATTGCGTCCGCCTTGTCAGTCATTCGTAACTCATGCCGACGGTTCATTTAGCAAATACGGTCTTTGCAGCCGATTTCACAATCTGGTCGCGTTGAGTTAATCGAGTGTCAATTTTACCGTTGCCTGAGATACACCAACAATGCCGGTTGTGGTGCCCACGATAACCGCCAGTAGTTGTTCAACGACAAGTCCACCTGGCTGCTTCAAAAGCAGTATAACAATGAATATACCTTAAACACGTTCGACACTACCCGGCGATTGCGGCACGGGGATAGAGTTATCAATCAATATCAGTCATTGAAGTCAAAGCCGCAAGTGGCTCGTCCCGAAGTCATCAGGGTATTCTCGCAAACGTTTGTTACTTCGATCACGACACTACGGGAGAACTGAACTCCGGATCAACAACTCCCTCCAATTTCGAAACAGCCTAAAAAGACAGAACATGGGTCATATTCTAAACACTGCCTGGGACTTCACTCCCGCTGTTTCATGCATACCAAAAGCTGCTCAAAGAAAGAAACCACCGTCGAATGTTCCGCACCCTAAACTCCACAGTTAAGCGAAGCTGTTCCACCAAATACCTCCAGTGGAACAATGAAAATGAACACCTGGAGCAACAGATACAAATAGCAGATCACAGCCTTCGGCATCCGTGCCTCTGCAATATGAATTTACCGCTCGTAATGAAGCCGATTACGGACTGGATACCAGTTCAACCACGTGACGATGCATTGCCGACCGCGGCCGGGTCGGTCTGACCGGCGGATGTTGCAGACGCCAGACCAGCAAGACATTCATATTGCCTACGCATTCTTCATTATTTGTGACGGGAATTACAGACGTCGTTCACAAATGAACCCGAACTAACATGGCAGTAAGGTCATTCATTCGGGCCCATTACGGCGGTTCTCAAACATTGAAGTTAATTACCTGGCCGTCAATTCCCATCTTTACCGTCAAGTCAGCGCACGACGAAGGCAAAGACCACCAGCACAATGAGAACGGCGATGCTGTCCGGTTTCAGCTATCGTCATTACTTATGTTGCCATCAAGAAGAGCACAGCAACTGATCACGGTTGTAGCAGCTCGAAAGAGTTAGTGCCGCACACCAGTATCTTACATACCATCATTGCACGTCAGCAAGAAGGACCCGATGCCGATACCAGAAAGAACGAACATGTTTGAGCACACTACCTCGCTTCATACCGCAGGTAAACCTCGATCAAATTCGCCCGTACTGTTTTGACGACGGTCAAAAGACTTCGAAATGGCAATGAAAAGGCATAATGTCACCAGCCGTATTGCTCGATCAAAAACATGGAAAGGTTAACTTCGGGATATTTCCTCAGAGTCGTAAAGGAAAGTGATAATAATACCGAAAGCACATCGAACAGACCAGCTCCCCATATTTGCCCAACAATGGCGAAGAGTTATGAAATGGTGGACGGCACAACCAATCGTTGCGACACTGGTCATTTTCTCTGCCCGTCGCTCTTTTCACAATGACGAAACATCAGCACTTTGAAAGAGCGAGATTACCGAAAGGACGTCGGTAAAATTTGTACCGTGACTATGTCCGTAAACAGTAATAAATTATCAGTATCACCGATAGCAGATTTAAACCAGTACGTAACTAACAGCAGTTATCACTGGCTGGTATGATATAAAGGATCGCAGTCGAAAGCCAGATCAACATTCCAGTAAATGGGCACTGAACAATTGTTTGAGAGAGGTCAGTCATTTTACGACAATTAAATAATCCGTCATATGGCGCCACAAACAATCTCAGCGGTCAATGATATCCTTCAAGAGTACGAAGGTTATGTACCAAATATTGTCAATCAATTTACCAGTTGAAAAACAACATTAAATAAAAGCGAACCAATCATTAGTATCCATCATTATCGTTAACTGAAATATCTCTCGTCATTTAAAAGACAATACCGACGTTTGAATCGAAGATAATCAGTGGGAACCGGAGTTATTTATGAAAACACTGCCGACCATACGACAGCATTTGAGCGAAGCGAGCAGCATTAAAGTTTACGCCGCTAACTCGGCACAGTTCCAGTTAAAGCGTGTTAGTGGTTTTGCATCGAAAGCTCGGACCATTGTGCGATCATCAGCATGAGCACCGATTACATTTCGCCAAAGTCGTAAAGCTCGACCACCTTCGAGCCGGTCGTCGCTATGGGTTGAAGGCAATAACCCGGACATCATTGGCCTGATCTGTTGAACACCCGTATATAATATTTGCAGCCGTTGTAAAATTCCTTCACGATCGAAAATTAAGGTAAGCCGTTAAAGATGCGCTCTTTCAAATGACGATAGAAACATATCTATTTCCAAGAAAACAACTCATTGTTCGTGCTTATCGGGAAGAGTAAATATCGATCGAGTCAACAGTTCAAGACGACATTTTGACGCCGAAGATACCTTTCGAGAAATAAGACATATATCTTCAAGTCAGCATAAATACACGACAATAATGGTTACAGATTACCTGGCATACTGGTACCAATATAGTGTTTCGATTCAAACCATGTAAAGCACGAGACAAGTACGAAGCAGTGAGTTTGAGGCACGTTGATGCCGACAGAGGTTGTCACCGAAGATAAAGTTGAGTTGAGTTGAGCTTCCGTTGTTGTACATCGCATACACTCCGCGCCATATAGCGACGAGAACAAGTTTCAGTATTAGTAAACATTGTAAAGGTACGGGAATAAGCGACATATTGATACTGGCACTATAAGCAAATATAATTTCAGCAGTTGTTAGTCAATACTGGAAGATTTCGTCATAATTTATGATACAGACGACTTCCTCAGGTAAACACGAGAGAAGCGTCAACGGGTCTTTGCCTGTTGGTATGAAAGTCCGTGCAGATGAGCAGTCCACGCACCGCTATATCATGCTTGATTATGAAAATTCATCGCAAAGAGCGAATGGGGAACTATCGTCTGTTTTCAGTGAGGTCATGTGTAATGATCAAGTCAATTTATTATCAAAACAATTATCGACGGACAAATTCAGTAATGATTGTTGGTTTTAATTACGTGGAGTTCTCGCTTCGAGTGTCCATCAGGTCTCGAGTATGTTGATATGGGTTACCGTCGGGGATTACAGTGGAGATAGGGGACTTGTCACATTGCGGTTAAAGAGGCTGGTCGCCGATGTATTCGGCACCAGTAGACGATGTATCGCATTGCCAGTAGAAAGCGTCGCTGTAAAGTCGTTCAGGTTGGTGATACTTGAAGTCACATTTTAGTTGAAGGTAGATGAATTCGCGGAATGATTGTTTGAAATGCAGTAACAGCCATTCTCTCAGCCTGGACCTGCTGACCAACAAGCGTTCCATTCCAAAGAAACTCATCGTTTTCACAGATTCTACTATCCTGCCTCTTCAAGCATCTCCCCAAAATGAGCTTCAAGTCACCCAATCATCCTGGACAATATTAGAACTTTACAACGACCTTTCTACTGGCCAATGCGACATCGAAATCCTCTCGTTGGTTTGCGGTCACGTCGGTATAGCAGGTAACAATTAAGGTCGATATGCTGCAACAAAGCAGACTCTTGACAAGTCCCTATCTCCACCGCTAATCCCGTACAGTGATTTCAAACCCACCATCAAAGAAGCTATACTCGGGACCTGATGCAAAAAGTGTGACACTCAAGCAGGAAGGAAACAAACTCCATGAATTAAAGCCAACAACGGTTATGTACCCACTTGGGTTGTCATCAGTCAAGACGTGATGAGGTAATTCTTACGACTTATGTCGTATTGGCCACAGTCGATTTTACACATGACTATCTGTTGAAAACGGATGGTGATGGACCCCACAGGTAATGTCTCTGGTGATGAGGTTTTCTCACCCATCAAGCATATTCTGCTTGAATGCGTAGACTTACTCGTCCTGCAAAAGGACCTCATATTGGCGATGCAACAAACCCAAAAGATCTGTTCGTCCCGCGTGAGCGCTCATCTCATAGTGAATTCTACCTGAAGGGGAAGTTGATCTGGCATCACAAATTGTAACGCTGCGAAATGTAACAACTAGATAAATTGTACCCTATGAAATGCGACTAACAAATTGCCTGCCCTTTAAATTTAGATGCTATGACTTTCTTTTGCTTATAAAATGCCAAGTGTACCAATCAATATATGTCCTTGAAATAAACTCCATTCCGTAGGTATACTTACAATGTTTACTAATGCAAACTTGTTCTCGCCACTATATGGCGGGAATAATGCCGATGTGACGTAAAGGCCAACTCAACTCAGCTCAACTATCTTGGTGGCACAAGTAGCCAGCCATCTTGTCCGGCGCATGTGTGGACATCATGTTGCCTCAAACTCCTGCACTTCATGCTTATCTCGCATGCTTTACATGAGTTTGAATCAAAACACTATATTAGTACCACATTATACCGCCAATAATCTGCTAATATTTGTCAGTAAATGTATTTATACAACGAAGAACAATATATGTCTATTTCTCAAAAACAATGTTCATTTCTAGCGTCAAAATGTCATCTTGGTTTGTTGGCCTGGTCGATCATGCTACCTGTTCTCTCCCAACAGTATCGACTTCGCTGGAGCCAATGTAGGTTGTTCATGTTTTCTTAAATAGATATGTTTCCTATCGTCATTTGAAAGAGCACATCTTTGCTTCAACCTACATAGATTTTTCAATCGTAGGAGGACACATTACACAGCAACAAATGTGATTATATACATAAGGTGTGGACATATTATGTGATTCAAATACGTCAAAGACCCGTGATGGTCCGGGTTAGAATGTGCCTTCAGTAACCCATGCTTGACTTGAGAGGCGACCAGCGGGATCGGGTGGTCAGGGCTTGCTGACTTGGCTGAAATATGTAATCGGTTCCCAATTGCACAGATCGATGCTCATGCTGTTGATCACTGGATTGTCTGGTCCAGACTCGATTATTTACAAACCACTGCCATATAGCTGGAATATTGCTTGAGTGCGGCGTAAAACTAATCTCACTCACTCACTCAAATACTTTAATCGTATGGGTCAGCAGTGACATATATGCTCAGTTCCCCTTGGAGTTATCTTTGATTTCAAACGTCGGTGGTGATCTTTAAATGACAAGAGATTGATATTTCGATTAACATTAATGATGGATACTTTATAATATGATTAGTTCACTTTTATTTAATGGTTGTTTCAAGCAAACTAAATTGAATGACAAATATTTGAATACATATTGCATCTGTTATAAATCGGAAGGATATCATTATTCACTGAGATTGTTTCGTGGCCATGACATTGACGGGGATATTTATAAGTATCGTAAAATGACTGGCCTCTCTCTCAAACCCAATTTGTTAGTGCCCATTTTACTGGAATGGTGATCTACCTTCAGCTGCTGGTCCTCAGCCTGTATCATTTCGCACATACCTTAGTAGTGATAACCTTGTTAAGTTGCATGCTAGTTTTAAATCTATATCAGTGATACTGTCCTTGGTTGGCGGGTATTATAACGTTGAAGTTTTTAATGAGTCTTCAAAGTCACGAAATGGCTCAAATACTGCCGACGTCACTTTCAATTTGAAATCACTCACTCACTCAAAAGTGTAATGTTTTATCTACGTCGATTATTGAAAAACGACAGGCGCTTTTAAGTAGAGAAAATGATAGTGTCCCAACTTAATGATTAGTTTGGTGCCGTCCCTTTAGATTTCGTTCTCTTCGCCGATGATTTGAATTTAAATATGGGAGCTGGTCTGATTTCGATGTGAGGATATATGTGCTTTCAATTTGTGTGCCAACTCTCACTTTTCCTTTGACTCTGAGGAAATACTATCCAAAGTTTAACCTTTTCCATGTTTTGATCGAAGCGCAATACGACAGTATTATACCTTTTCAGTCCTTCTGCCGGTTTTTCCGAAGTCGCTTGGCCGTCATCAAAACAAATTACGAAGATAATTTGATCAAGAGTTACCTGCACAGACATGGCAAAGGTAGTGTGCTTCCAAAACTTATGTTGTTCTCTTTCACAAATTATGTTATCAGCCATACAGGTCCTTCTTATGACATTACAATGATGAGTATAAAATACTAGTGTGCAACACTAATAGATTTTCAGGCACCTTTTCTCTGCTGGCAAATTGGTCAGACACTTGTATAGCATTCTGTGTGTAGCAACAATAAATGGCCAACGTAAGATTACAAACAGTTAACATAATCATGATTGTCTCATTGGCATTTTTATGGTGGGTGTTTAGGCGCTACCTTCTACATCGGTGGCACTGACCTGAGAGGAGAGGGAATCTTCACCTGGGAGCGCCCTTTGGCGAAGAAACTAAGATACAAGGGGTGGCAGCCAGGTGAACCTAATAATGACAAGGGTAGAGAACATTGCATGACCATGCGTCCAACAGCTGGGTACAGGTGGAATGATGTACCCTGCCATGACAAGTTCAGGTTCATTTGTGAACGACGTCATTAACAATTCCGTCACAAATGTAAGAAGAATATGCAATGACAATACTAGTGTCTTGCTGAATACAAACGTCTAACATCCACCAGTGTGTTGTTATTTTTCTTTTGAGGATGTCAACATGCATCGTCACGTGGTTAGAGATTAGTATAGTCCATATCTGGCAACTGTTACAAACAGTAAATTCATAATACAGAAACTGGGTCTGAAACATGATCTATAGCTGTATCCTGGTTGCTCCAGGTGACACTTCACTCATTTTCAACATTGTTTCCCACTGGAACTGTTTAGGTAGATGGAACGCTCACTTAACTGTGGAGTTTAAATTGAAAATTTGCGGAACATTCGAGCTTTGAACGTTTCTTTCTTTGGAGGCATTACTAAGGAAGGCACGACGTAGAGGTTATAAGCTTTTAATTTATACATAAAGAGTATAGGAGTAAAGAGTCCAAACAGGTGTTTAGAATATTATGTTCTATCTTTTAAACATATTTTCAAAAGTAGGAGGAGTTGTTGAGCTTTCCAGGTTCCGAGTTCTCAACAATAAAGTATGAAAAGTGTCGATGATCAAGTAATAAACGTTTGAGATACCCTGATAATAATGGGACAAGCCACCTGGCGTAACTTGGTCCAAATCGATCGCCCAATGACAATGTGAGTTGTCACTCTATCCCCGTGCACACGAATCACCAGGTGGAATATGTCAGACGTGTTTAAGGTTGACTCTATATTTCATTATTCTCTACTTTTAAACAATATGTTGGACTTGTGTTGAACAACCTGAAGCTGGTTATCGTTATTATGTTTCCCAAGAACGCTTTACCAACCTATTATAGCAATCAAATTTCAACATTGTTGAAAGTGTATCTCAAATCAACAGTAAATTGACCTCAGTCTTCAGTATTGACACTTGCAGTTGGTATGTACATTAAGATTGTAGAAATCAATAAGGTTATTATTTACTAAATAAAAGACAATAAATCACTAAAGCATAGTAAAATAACAGATTACAGATAATGACTAACCATAAAATGAGATTTCACAATACGGACCAATATAAAACGGGCTACAGATCAATGGAAACTGACGGTAGACCATCACGATAAGTAACCATGGTTTCTTTTGGTAGTACAGTGCCCATCATCATGTTTACATTCACATGTTACAACGATTCGCGACTAAGGGGAACGCACTTGTTGTCTCAAGTACTTCGTTTGTTTTCAGACAACTTAAAGTCAGCGTTGATATTCAAGCGCCTTCTGCTTGAATGCTTAGACAACTAACACTCAGTTTACCAGTTTTACCCAAAATAATGTGAAATACACAAGTAACTTTAACCTCATCAAACTGCCTGTTTCATGTCTACAGACACAAAATGTATCTTAAGGGATGTTAAAAGCATGGTCGCACTGGCTATTCATCCCACATAAAGCTGACACGCGGTGAAAAAACAGAACAACTGTCTAATACTCATTAAACTTAACCATTCATCATAATGGAAAGAGTTGGACTGCTTTAAATTCTTCTTCAGCTTCACACCTTCATCCATACCTGTGTGACTAAAAATAATAACTCACTCACTCTCTCTTCCATACTGGATGCAGAACCAGATCTGCTTCACGTTCCTCCATACTGGATGCAGTACCAGATCTGCTTCACTTTCCTCCATACTGGATGCAGTACCAGATCTGCTTCACTTTCCTCCACACTGGATGCAGTACCAGATCTGCTTCACTTTCCTCCATACTGGATACAGTACAATATCTCCTACAGCAACCTCCGTAGTGATCATGAATGCAGTGCCACATCTCATACACGTTCCTCAATACCTGTTGCAGTACCAGATCTCTTTCACGTTCCTCCATACTGGATGCAGTACAATATATCCTGTATTAACCTCCGCAGTGAATGCAATGCCTGATCTCCTACACGTTCCTCCAAACGGGTTATAGCTGAAACGGCCCCAAGTCGAAACGGCCCCAAATGTTTTGGCTGAAATGGCCCCATGGCTAAACGGCCCCAAGTTAAAACGGCCCCATATTTGCCAAAATGGCCCCAAAATAATCAGTTTTGTTCCAATGTGTGTCCTTAGTCATAAATGATAGATCAAAACGCATATTTTTCAATTACTTATTAAATGAATTAACTTTGACATTTTCATCATGATTTTCTTCTGTTTAAATGACCATGAGGCCAATAATACATGTGGAAGATATGAATCAAACGAACTGAAAAATGTACGGATCGTCTAACAATATTCACTAGAATTTAAGTTTGACAAATAAAACATTAGATTTCCGAATCAGAATTCAAATTGTTAAAAACACATCCATACCATGAAGTCACACATACAGTCATTAAAACAACATTGAAGTAGCAGTTACTCTGTCGAGTGAATCCTGACAGCGCTGGTGTTTTGACAAACATTAGCAATAGTACATAAATGAAAATGATAAAATATAAGTCTATGAACTCAATGCTATGGCATAGTGTTCTCTGTGTCAATGATATACAGTATGTATTGATTGGGATAGATGGTTACTGTACATTCACAATGACACAACGCTGTGTGGTTTGCAATAAGACCGTCTGGAAAAAAACATGCTCTAAAAATCTATGCAACTACAAGGACAGTTACTTCAACGTAAACATTCAAAGCAATGGACAGTTTCAACACAACTCCATATGAAATGTACAGTTTGATTTTTCGACGTTAACTGAAAAATACTGACGCATTAAATCTTAAACTCTAAATAAAGACATTAAACAACTATTTTTAAGAAAAAGTCTTGTTTGCTGATGAGGTTGTCATATTTCGTGTTGAAACGATCATTTCCCGCGATCTTGATTCGACATCAGGAGGGTGCCCTCGCTTAACACACAATTGAAACAGAGACCATATAATAAATCTATTATATGGTCTCTGATTGCAATAAATAGAGAGGGTGTCAAGCAATTACTGAAAGAACCATTGGAAGTGTATTGTCTGTGTCGTTATTCTATTTAATACCCATTATGTAACTTCATATAACACTAAAATTGAAAACAAATACATGGTTAAGCACGTTAATGGTACTGCTGTGTGTGCTGCAAGGAGAGTATTGTTAGGATTTTATTCTGTTTTCAATATATGTTACATGTCAATTTGAAATGCTCAAGTATATTTCACGTCTTTTTGCAATTGTACGGGGTCATTTCAAGCAATGTCTGGCTGTTTTCACTTAGCAACATCGGGGCCGTTTTGCACAGGGGCCGTATTAGCCAATTTGGGGCCGTTTGAGCCAAGCAAAATTGGGGCCGTTTTGCAATGGGGCCGTTTTAGCCTGATAGCCCTCAGGTACAACTAGATGCAGTACCAGATCTCATACACGTTCCTCCTTACTAGATGTCTGACTGACTGACTGAGTTTAGTTTTACGCCGCTTTTAGCAATATTCCAGCAATATCATGGCGGGGACACCAGAAATGGGCTTAACACATTGTGCCCATGTGGGGAATCGAACCTGGCCTTCGGCGTGACGAGCCAACGCTTTAACCACTAGGCTACCCCACCGCCCCTTACTGGATGTACTACAATATGTCCCACAGTAGCCCCCTATTGAATGCAGAATCCAGATCGCATACACGTTCCTCCATACTGGATGCAGTAGAATATCTCCTATATTAACCTCCGTATTGAATGCAGTACCAGATCTCATACACGTTCCTCCTTAATAGATGCACTGCAATATGTTCTACAGTAGCCCCTGTATTGAATGCAGTATCCAGATCTCAAACACGTTCCTCCATACTGGATGCAGTAGAATATATCCTATATTAACCTCCGCAGTGAATAGTGAATGCAGTACCAGATCTCCTACACGTTCCCCATACTTGGTGCACTACCAGATTTCCTTCACGCTTCTCAATACTAGATACAGTGACAGATCTCCTGCACCGTCCTCCATTTCTCAAAACAAATCGCCTTTACTGAGCTCTAGAAGGCTGTAAGGCTGCTACATTAAATGACGAAGCAGATACTGTCAATATTTGTTTGAAATTGTACTTTCGTGTAACCTTAATGCCATACCCCAGATGGAAATTCAAAATGAATACGCAGCATAAAATATGAATGACCTGCCAGAAATCAGACTGAAATATCCCCGGAGATTTGAAATATAAACTCAATGTTAAGATTAAAGTTCATTTGCTACCTGCCGCTGAGATATAATATTATTGTTTTGAAACTCGTAGCGATTTATATATTTCTTAAATATGTTGGAAAGCGCACGTACAATCTCCAAAACAAGCCCGCAAGATCGTCAGAAATACGTTTAGTTGAACTCAATGGGGCAGTTATGTGAACAAACGCACGTGCGTGTATTTGAATCTCTCATCGTTAATGTCATTATCCTTACTGAAAACTATACACGAGGCACAATAATCTTTTTCTACGTTCTTTGTTCTGTCAATATGACAATGTATACTAGGCGTCATTAATAAAGGATCAAGTGATATATATATATATATGTAAAAAAGTTTCTCAGAAAAAATAGAACTAAGAGTATCATCATAATCTTTAATATGTTGACAAACGTGACACATCGTGACATACAGATAAAACGTTCAAACAGCAAACACTGTAGCAAACATCAGTTGTATAGACCAGCCCTACTAAATGGAAATGACAAACATGAAGCTCTGATTCATTCAATATCTTGTGTACCCTCCTCGTGCGTCCAATACACAAGGTGCACCTTGGTCACATGCTCCTTATCAAGTTCATAACGAAGGCGTGTGGCCACACCATCCGCTCTATACCCTTCTGCTTCATGAATTCCGTGGCCCTATGAGGCCCAGCGTTGTCGTCTTGCAGTTAAGAGGGTCGACCACAACAGCCATGCATAGCTTGCAGGAATGGTACTGCTATCGGATCCAGAATCTCGTCTAGATAAGGCTACCCTTAATCGTCGACGGACGGTGCTCCTGGATATCCTTACATTGTTCACATAGAAGTGTTCTGTCTGAAGATCTGCTGTGTTACGAAATCTGTTACGTAACACAGTGCTATTCATCTGCCTTTCATCTCGGACTGTTGTAACTCTGAGGCGACTTGATAGACGTGCATATTCCACGGACCCACTGGCTTGAAGTTTCTGCCACAGTCTACCAATAGCACTGTGACTCACATTAACGTGGACAGCAACCTGCCATTGAGTTTGACAAGATTCCGAAAGGTCTATATTCTCACCCCTTTCAGCAAGTGTCAAAAACGTCTCATTTTAAGCTGCGATTGCAAACCGGTACCTGTGAACGACAATCTAAAGCATCAAAGCATGTGTTTTGTCCTCCACTTTCCATCGATAGAGCTACCTGCACGAGCAAATCATTGACATTAAGTGGCAGGTGGATTTCCATATTGATACATTTGAGTAAAAATTTCGGCATTTGTAACAGAAGGCATCGGACGTTAAAGAATGCAATAACGACATTTCAACGGCATGATGTGTTTGTCCATACTGTTAAGAACGTGTGTAACACGTTCAGCTGTATATATTCCAAACAAAAACAATAACCTTTAAGAAATAGTGTTACCAATAGCTTAAATTTTCATTAATGATACAGAGAGAGAAGAGAGAGAGAGAGAGAGAGAGAGAGAGAGAGAGAGAGAGAGAGAGAGAGACAGAGACAGACAGGGAGAGAGAGAGAGATTGATTTCATCTACAAGCGTACATGGCAATAAAGAAAACAATACTAGTATACGTTTGTACAAATAAAGTGAGTTGTACGTGTAACATCATAACAAGGCAATAGGGGTTTTCTGATGAAATACACAATCGATGCAAATGCTATTATAATGTCAGTCCAGGTTTGAATCTCTACCATCTAAGAATACGTCCTGTCCCACATTTTACAAATTCTGTATACTAATGTCAACCGAAAATGTACAGCTACTTCAGAATATTGCCATGTTTATACTCCATTCACTGTTAAAACGCAAACGCGCTTGTACCACTCACCCAGTATAACTGTTTTATGTGTACTACGGGCCTCTGGCTACAGAAGAAGAGTTAAAAATATTTACCCGCCTAGCAATACGAGCCATTCATATTGAAGTAGCTTCATCGTTAGATACATCATCTTGCATCAATGCCATTCGTCGACCTCTGTTGAGGCGAGGGCCAGTCAAGATTATCCATTAGGACAATGGGACTAATCTAGTAGGCAGTGAAAAGAATTCAGACATGAAATTGACAGATTGCTGAAATTCAGAAGACTCTCCAGAAGAAAGGTATTCGTTTAACCCTCCAACATGTTTCCATTCTGGAGGAGTATACGATCGGTGAAGAAAAGACTGTATCTTCTGTTGAGTGAACAGATTGAACATCTTGATGATGAAGCTTTAAGAAACATTATTCTGTGAAGTCGAAGCTATCATGGACAATCGCCAAGTGACTCGTGTCTCCAATGATCCTACTGACAAAAAGCTGTGACCCCTAACCTATTGTTGTTATTACAGCCTGGAGGAGAGTATGCCAGACAACTAATCAAGAAGAAGATGGCGTCAAGAACAACATTCAGCAGACATACGTTGGAAACGCTGGTCCAGAAAATATCTATCACAGTTACAGGACAGACAAAAAGGACAAGACCACAAGGAAATGTAGAAGTAGGGGACATAGTTTTAGTCGTTGAGAATACACCAAGAAGTTCATGGGCTCTTGGACGAGTTCTGGGTGTTTATCGTCCAAAAAGGTATTTGTTCGAGTGGTAAAAGTAAAGACAGAAACAAAAGCATTACAGTGGCCAGTCGACAAGTTATGTGTGATCCTCAAACCTGAATCACAGTGTATGCATGTGTGCTTTTGTTTCAGTAACAGCAGATGTAGTGGTGTGTCATGCCGTGATGTGACATGCAATGAGGAGACATTCAGAAGTGAAAAGGCATTTAGTGAAGAGACATCCATTGATGAGATTTAATAAAATCCTGAGGGAAAGAGATTGTCTGACTGTCCCCGAAAGAGTGCACATTTAGTAGTATTGACCCTTTTGCGAAAGAGACCATTTTGATAATTGCCGAGATAAAAGATTATGAGTTCCCTTTAAAACAGCAAAATAAAACACAGACACGTCCAGAATATTCATTAATATATTGAATAAATAAGAGCAAGGTTGCAATGACTAACAGCACAGATTTCTAATACAATACTATTTTGTCACAAATCTAAAATATTAACTAAATGTCTATAGTTACCGCAGTCTTGATTCTTGTCGATGTAATTGATTGGAGATAGTGGACGGCTGTTGAGACGAGGTGAGCGTAAATCCAAAGCAGTATTCAAAGTCGTGTCGTACATCTCAGCAACCAGTCCTTATATAAACACAGTTCACGAGAATTGTAGCAGTACCGCCGCCATTCAGATCACACTACTATCGTGTACAACTCACTTGAATGAATGCCACAGTCTTACACTGGAAGCAGCAAATCGGGAGCATAACAAAGAGGAGGTAACTCCAGAGCGCATCTCCTCAGCCACTCTCACCAGGCGGCATTACATCGCCTAAGCAACATGTGAGTTCAAATCACACTCAGCGCTTTAAACGTTTGTGACCCATAACAATGTATGTGTGTGTGTGTATGCGTGTGTGTATACACACAGACACACACACACATATATATATCTATCTATCTATCTATCTGTATATATATATATATATATATATATATATGAGGACATCATGTAAATAACATGAGTAATGTGCATACAGTACAGATACCCTGTAACATGAATAAATTACCATTCTGTCAAATAAGATAAACTTTAAACCTTTAGATTGAATTATATTCCTGATTTAGTTTTTACTGTGAATAGAACTGAACTGGTTAACGAGTCGTGCATATTATTTCACTTAGTTAATATATAACTAAATATATCAGCAATATCTCTGGCCTAGGGTGCCGGCTGTCCCACACCAAATCACATGGGTGTCTCTCAGTGATGGCTGAAAAGAAGTCGAAGTAGTCGCTGATAGTTCGTGTACTGGCATTCACTTCTTCAAATACAGGCATTGCAACATGCGCTGGGCAGGGAAAGACGCACACACGCTGTGAAATCAAGGACAACACATGGTTAAAACGAAATCGGGTGCTTCTGACGGGGTATATAAATGTTGAAGTGAAAGGCAATAAGAAAATAATCACTATTAGAAATGGTAGTTACAATTTATCATCAAAGCATTAATATCTGTTCTGGTCAAATGCTCCAAAAACAAGGCCAACCATTAGCAAATTTACTATTAGAGTCACAGTTCACAGTTAATCAATCATCGTCTGGGCATTCTGGGTGTCTCTTCAGACGTGTGACTGGTCGCGTAAGGTCACGGTCATCCACAGTTACTGTGGCGACACAACTCTGCCATCACTATTGGGATGACACTTGGAAACTCTTCCAACTAACAATGTGGCACGCAAACCTTGTGGGTCAACTATCAATACTATATCGCTTCAGTCAATGTCTTTCTGATCCTTCTTATCAGAAACCAATTTGCTTCTTAACTGCAAGTCTGGCAGTATCGTCCCAGTAGACCATCTCCAGCTAGCTAGCAAAATAAAGGAGATAGGTCTACCGGAGGTTTAGCAAGATGTATTTGGTACCGTTGGAAAGCTTGGAATCTCTAGTTTTCCAGAACCAATGTTGCTTGACTTAAAAGTGACAGGCAATTTGTCATTTTGGTGCTTTGTGTTTAGTCACGATATGGCTGTTTCCAGTCAATTGACATCTAATCACATGCGCCCCTACTGAAACGGCATTCTTCAATAGCATACAGTTATTTTTTCATGCAAATATCAGAGGTAATTTAGGCTCAAAACCTTTGATAGCCCCTCGTATGATACTAAATGTTAAATCCAAATTGAAAGGATAGAGTGTGACATGATATCAGTAAAATAGATTTTAATAATGTTAGGGGTGTGATATTTCACATGCAGAGAGTATTTTGTAACAAAGCTATATAATTACATACATAGGTTGTTATGAGGATCTTCGGTCTTATCTTGAGGGAATAGAGAGATTGATTCATTCATTCATTTACAAAGGTAGTGAAATATGTATGTCTTTATAATACTTATGAGGAATGCCATAATATGGTGATCTACCATCAGTTGATGGCAATCTATAGCCTGTTTTATATTGTATTGTTATGTGTAGCTAAATGTTTAAGATTTCCATACTAGCTATTAAATTATATATATGTGATAATCCAATTGTTTTACTGTCCTTCGTTGACATTTTTTATAACTTGATTTTGTCACGATTTGGCTGAAATTCTGCCCATGTGATCTAAACTCCTAACTCACTCACTATGAGGAATGCAGAAACACATCATCGCAAATTAATAAAAGCTTTTAAAACCTGCAGTTAATTAAAAACGGGATTATCAATGTACAAGTTGACAGTAAATCAATCCACTGTCGACGAAATGATTTTGGAAATTTTGTCATCCTTTGTGCAATTCCCTTTAACTTCGTTAAGCCACAATGACACGTGCCCTTGGTCCCTACCCACCCGGCAACAACTTTCGGACACACAGACGTTTGAACTATTTCCCCTGCAGTAAATCCACTAACATTGACATCAATATGCACTACACAAAATGACTGCATTACCCAAATTTACCAACGTTAGGAAATATACGTTTCATCCGGTGGCCATATGGACAGACGTTTGAAATCTACGTACCATCTGGCTGTCAGATTTACACACACGTTTAAAGAGGCTGTTAAAATAAACGAAGACTCAACTCTGTATATACATGTATTTCACAGGTGTGTATATCTGGCCATTGTTTTCATGTGTTTTCTAGCATGTGTAACATATGTAAATGCTATGATTGTAGGACATGCATTTTAATACCTTTGAAATCTCGTATAACCAGGGTTAGGTTTGTCATTTATTTAGTACACGCGTAAATGGTTGGTAATGGGTAAATATAGTGATACAGGATTAACACTACTTTAACATGTATCTCAATGGTTCTGTAACGTAACTGTCACGTCAAGTTCGTTAGCGCGTCGGACCACGCCATACTGCATGGAGATCATTAGAAACACATGGCGAATTGATACCCAAGACTGAACACCACTATTAACGTGCCTACCTTTCGTGACACACACATGATGTCTGCTTTTAATTCAAACACTGGGTCTATGGGCCAGAGCGATATCTTGTTAGGGAGCGTGTGCATGTGTGCATGTGTGTGAGAGGGAGAGAGTGTGGGATACGGTAGGCCTAGGGTGGTGTGGTGGCGGTGGGTTACTGATAAGCCTTTGTGATCAGTACATAATACCGTTTATACGTTTTGTAATGGAAATTACATTATATACTAGCCACATAGAGAAATTGTGCATTGTCAAACTATTATCCCAGTTGATAAGTACGATAACAATGTCAAAGGTACATATAAACTTTAATGGAGGGATCATGAGACCATAACAAGTCGGGAGAATTTCAATTGAAAAGTCAATCACAATGACGTCTCGAGTCCACAAGCGGGACAGGGGTCAAACGACCATGTCACAAGCTCAATAACGGGTATGTCCACCATCGGCATTGAGAACAGCAGTGCATCGACGACGCATAGAGCCTATCAAACGTGCAAGGAAGGCTTGTGGGATGTCACGCCAGATTCTCTCAAGTTCTGTTGCAAGGTCAAGGACGTTATCTGGCGGATGAGGACGACGGCGTAGACGTCGATCCATCTCGTCCCAAACATGCTCTATCGGGGAGAGATCCGGTGAATTTGCAGGCCAAGGCAGTAAGTCATGGTTGTCGTGTTGCAAGAAATCCATAGCAACCCTTGCCGTATAAGGGCGGGCAATGTCCTGTTTGAATGTTAACCCAGGGCCACGACGTTGCAGAAAAGGAATTGCCACAGGTCGAAGAATCTGATCCCTGTAGCCCACACCAGTTAAGTTGCCCTGAACAATCACCAAAGGAGTTCTTTGGCGTGCTGTTATTCCACCCCAAATCATCACGGAACCACCACCAAAGCGATTCCTCTCCAAGACACAGGCCTGTGCATAACGTTCTCCCACGCGTCTATAGGCACGTTGACGTCCATCACTATGGGAAATGTTAAACCTGGACTCATCTGTAACAACAACATTTCTCCACCAAAACAAGGGTCTGCGGACATGATTTCGGCACCACATTCGGCGAGCTTGTCGATGACGTTGTGTCAGGATAGGCCGTATGGCGGGACGTCGTGGTCTGATCCCGTGATGACGTAAACGTTGTCGAACTGTGTTGGGGTGGATACGGCGAAGTCTTGGGATGGTTCGGGCAGTCATCACTGCAGTCTGAAACCTGTGGCGAAGATGGGTCACCCTTATCCATATGTCCTGTCTTGGCGTTGTTACACGTGGACGTCCAGAACGTGGCCGATCGATGACGTCATTTGTGTGTTCTGGTAGTGCCTCACCAGTGCAGAAATGGTGTTCCGGTGGCAGTGGAAATGTGCAGCCACTTGTCGTTGAGACATACCCCCACGGACCATCCCAATGGCCTCATGACGTTGTGCAGACGTGAGCCTTGGCATGCTATGCTTTTCAATAGCCGTTTAATTTTTGAACGATCGCAAGGGCAGGGGTTGAGATTTCCAAAGTGACAGTATTGTGTGGCATTCATTTGCTCTGTTTCTCGTTCCCGGAATGCACGTGCAACAACGTATTGCACGTCTCAAGGACGAACCCACTGACGTCACAGAACGTGGCACGCATGCATGTTAGATACATGTCACTAATCTCCGAGTTTAAATCCTTATGTGTCTACACAGGTTTGATAAATTAAGATTTTAAATTTTTGTATGCACAGTTTCTTTATGTGCCTAGCATAGTTTAAATAACTGACCTTAGGTGCACTTGTTTATATATGACATACAAGGAGAGACTGCTTATTGCAATAAAACACAGACAGGTGTGTTCACACAGACATGAACCGGTAGGTCCCTAATTTTAGTGCACACTTGTATGAGTTATCATACTCATGGTCATAGCTATCTATACATGTACTTTCAAAACAAGATGACTACAATGTATTAATGATTCCCGATGTAAATTACTGTAACAGTTGTAAATGTGTTAATAAGTACATACTTGGTATTAGAGCTGTGTTTCGTAGCCTACGTGGGGAGACGATATTTCCTGATACCAGTTGTATGAGGCGAGACGATATATCATGAGTGAGTGAGCGAGTTAAAGTTTATAGTCATAGTGGCAATATTTCAGTGACTTAAAACAGTTATAAAATTCATTAAAACCAGTGTTACATTCACACACATGCACACACACACACAAACACACTTAAAGACCTGTTGATCTAATAACATTTCAGCATGTCATGTTGAAGAAGGTACAGTCAAACATGTTCAGCACGCCTCAAAATAAATTTGAAACTGAAGTTTCCTTTGGGAAGTTGTGTTTCTACACCAATTCTTTCACAAACAATTCAATGTAATTTATATCAGAATTCAGAATCACTGAAAAAACTCTTAAGTATAATGTCTAAATTGTATCTTATCTTTGTTCTCTTTCTTAACAAAGCTAAGACACCATTCATGGTTGTAAATAAATGGTGTTATCTGTCAAACAACTAAAACATATTTCAATTACTTGAAGACAAGTATTGTACAGTTCACAGAGTTTGAAACATGTTCACACTCTTTCACTTCTACACCAACTCCTTTGTTCATGTAACAGATACAAACACATTCCTATAACTGACTGACTGAGTTTGGTTTTACGCCGCTTTTAGCAATATTCCAGCAACATCACGACGGGGACACCAGAAATGGGCTTCACACATTGTGCCCTTGTGGGGATTCGAACCCGGGTCTTCAGTGTGACGAGCCAACGATTTAACCATTAGGCTACCCCACCGCCCCACATTCCTATAAGGCTCAATTTGTTTTAAATTTCAGAAGGAAATGCAATATCAGGATATATCGTCTCTTGTGGTGATACATCGATGTATCATGGCCCCTCGCGATATAAATATCCTGATATATTGCCTAAATGTGTGTTGTATTGATGCATTCGTATCGCATAGTTGACTATGCAAACATCGATACTAACGACAAATCGTTACAACACTACTTGGGATGGCCTCTTTTTGATTTGGAATACAGATATTGTCACATACGGACGTTTTCTCAGATTTCAGTCGCCCGATGGAATATACTGTACACCTATTTTGATTCCATCTCTGGGGTAGATTATAGAAACTCTAGTGACTGCAATTAGTTCATAAAGTTAGATAACTTAGCAGTTTCTGTAATTCTTGAAAACTTACTACCTGACATTATTTATGTTAACTTTTGCTTTTTGCCGTCTGATGTGTTATACATCATATAATAATGTTAATCATTTTGGCATTCCAATATCATGGAATATAATGTGAACCTATTAATCTATTAAAGTACCGAAACGTATTATCTGTATGCTTTACTGTTGTTGGGTGAAACTGTTAAATGTACCTCCGTACAAAACTTCCAGAAAATAACAGAAACTGCTAAATAAATGGAAAACTAAACTGGGTAAAGATTGCAAACAGTTATTATTTATATACCTGTCTTAAATTATCAGTGTGAAGATCATGTCACAAACATAAAACTGAAGGATGGATGTGGAAAGAGTGGGGAAAACACGTGCAAAGTATCTGCGTCAACTGAGATTATCCTTAAAAGCACCATATGTACATTTAACAATCACTTATCATTAAGTGCAACCAAAGCATTACAAAAACGCTATATTTCCAGACAGCATAACACCACCTTTGACCGGAGTCCCAAATATTTGGTACCGAAAGCCTGTCAGTTAACTCAAAGGAAATAACACTTGTGTTTTACAATGATCGTAATCATAGTCACAATGAAGTATAGGTTGCCATTTGTTTTCCAATATGATTAAGTCAGTGAAATGCTAATATTTACCAAACAAAATTCTAAAGGAGCCTTTCTTCAAGCAGTGACTTAAAGCCATACATAGCTAGACTTGCGTAGATTATAGACTTCATATAAGGCATCATAGATATTTCACAAACATGGTACCCTTAGCCTCATTAGCGTACTGCCTCACCACTTGCGAATTAAGCGTTGGCAGATGTAAATGTTACTGAAGATGTAGCCATGGGAGTTTGGTATGTTTACTCTGTAACCCGAACCCTGAAGTGAGATTTCCGGCAGATTATAACAGAGATATGCTTCATTTAGGGCTGGGCGGAAGGAGAAATAATATCGTTATGTGATTATGATATAGCAGAGACCATATAATAGACTATTATATGGTCTCTGGATTCAGATTGGAACAAGATATGGAAAACAAAATATTTTGACAACAGACTGTTGTTTGGGTCTTTAATTGTAAATATGATTCAAATAGCATAACCTAGATTTCGATATCCTCGAATGTACATTTAGTTGAAACTGGAAAGTATACATTTACCCCTTGACAAGAACGAATGTTTACTTATAATTCAAAAGTATAACAGCACGAGTATCCATTTTGTCTTTTGTCTTCTACCCGTCCCTACATACGCTCAATCACATGTGTCTCCAGGTCACGGAGCATCAGTGGTTTAAGGGCCCCTATTGCAATTCTCGTGCGTTTCCATATGTTGTTGACGCGGCATGGACGCCGTGTAACATCACTTTTTGATTATGATTCACAAACACATGCTCATGATATGGTTGGAATCGTGCCACGGATTAGCAGATATTTATCATGAAGGTTTTATGTAGGTGGCTTGAAACACACATATAACACACAGAGACAATATTAACAGTCTTTTACATTGTATGGATTGTAAAAGTAAAACTTATAAACGTGTTACACATACACATTCACATTTTAAGTAACCTAATCTTAATTTAAGAATTGAAAAACAATTAATATTTGTGTTTCGTTTTACTATTGTTAGTATACAGAAATGAAACGTCATTTCGGTCGTATCCTACCAGTTTAGATCAGAACGCAGACGGAAAACACTTTGTCTCCAACATGGAGAACGTGCATACGATCGGGTCACTTTTGACATGCGGTCCTTGTCAGTAGTTTATATAGCAACGTCTCGACCAGGAAGTGTTGGTAAAACAAACACGTATCTTATCATAAGGTCAGTACAGATATTAGTATGTGCAAAGCTTATCACTAAGCTGTTGTCCGTTTTCATCCGGTAACATGTAACAAAAATCGAAACATAATGCATTCGTGGGAGGTGTGTGCTTCGGGTTTAGATTTCAGAGGGACGGATCGAGGGTGATTGGTCATGGGTGTTAGGAAACACTTGGCTCGCTCGCTCGCTCACTCACTCACCTCCACTCACTCACTCACTCACTCACTCTCACTCACTCACTCTCACTCACTCACTCACTCACGCACTCACTCACTCACTCACTCACTCACTCACTCACTCACACTCTCACCCACCCACTCACCCACCCACTCACTCACTCACTCACAGGAATGCTTGCTTGCCGACATAGCTCACTACCACACCTTCACGTCGAATCAAGCAGATAAAGAGCAGTGCCGTCTCTACGAACACTGACACATACCTTGTCGTGTAGCAGATATGGATCGCATAGTTCTTGTCAACTGCAAATCAGTGCTATGTCAGATTTACATCTGTAACGATACATGGTCACTGAAGTCAACGCCAACATGAACACCTTGGCTGTGATATGTTTGTGGACATATGAATGTTCCCCTACATTGTCCGGTGTTCATGTCGTCGTGGGAACGTCAATGTGACAAGAGTATGTGAATGCGTGAGTGAGTGTAGTTTTACGCTGCACTCTAAATTGAGCACTGGTGGTCCCACATGCTGTCGGTTTATGTTCACGATAAAAATATGTTTTGGTACCTTTAATCTACTGTAAGAATCCGTATTTAACGTAAGTTATAAGATTTTGATTTGTTTGTTGTTTAACGAAGCTATATTCCAGCTATATGGCGGCGGTCTGTAAATAATCGTGTCTGGACCAGACAATCCAGTGATCAACAGCATGAACATCGATCTACCCGATTGAGATACGATGGCATGTGTCAACCAAGTCAGCGAGCCTGACCACCCGACCCCGTTAGTCTTCTCTTACGACAAACATGGGTTACTTAAGAGTAAGGAGTAAGGATATGCATAGAGCCGAGGGGCGTAACTCCAGTCAAGGGCACTCAAGGCAGGTCTCAGGCACTCCCACACCGGACTGTGCATGCCCTCGACCAGACAATGCAGTGACTGATATAGTGGAACCGTTAGGAATACACAGTGACATTTAGAAGGATCGATCAAAAGATCTAAATCGATTAAGTGAACAGATCCTGACAAACGATCCATTTAGTCCTCTCTAACACGTATTGGTATGTTGAACCATCAATGCAAACCACGAGCATAGGTCTTATTCTGGGTTCGAACTCAGTCATACGATTTCACAACGACTAAGGCACGTCTAACTGCGGCGCTATCGTGATATCACAATTCAAATATATTCCTCTAATGCTGTTTATCTTTATCAGGCAGATGTTAGAAGTTCTACCACGTATGCCCTCTGTGTCAATTTGCCCACTGTGTCAACGCCTCAGAGGCTGTATATACCGTGTCCACCAGCTCGACCACACCACACTAGCGCAGACGCTGCGGAAGTATGCTATTTATTCTAATAGCGAATAAAATGATGTAGTGGTTTAAACTATGTACTGTTGATACTGAGTGTGGGTCTGTGTGATGAGATGTGAGTGCTTTGCTTGATTGTATATTTTCGTGTCGGTGAATGTTAATAATAATTAATAATATAAACAGTGCCAACATCACTCTACAAGGTCAGGGTTATTGACAGATGTGCAGCCTTACACTGTGAGCATTCATTATTTACTGTTTATGAGTAAGAAACGCCGATAAGTCCTGACACCATTAATTTGTTGTTTATTTTCGTATGGTCCAAAATTGCATGATTATATGAACTGACACAACGCCGAAGTGAATATTTTAATTACTCTAAAACATTGTTTCTCGAATTGGAGATAAAGTAATACCTCGTAATCACGACTTATTATTAATACAGATCCTGATATTTCTTACGATGGGTCATCTGGCCCGTACAAGATTCTTCAAATTGCTCCACAGTCTCTATCCAACTGGCAGTGATTTACTCGTCTACAAGACCAGTAAATGCGACACGTCAACGCCGAGGAAAAGCATCTCGATTATCCAACAAAACAGATTATATTTGGCTTAAAAAAGCAAAACAGCGTTGAAAATGACATTATTACACATTAATGGACATCAGCGAACTGTTCAGGTGGTCGGCTCGGAGTCACTATAATATGTTTGAGTGGAGTATTCATGCTTAACTGCGGCATGGTATCTCAGTGAGTTAGCACTATAAAACCAGCTTAAGTCTAAGCTAGCACATTTAGCCACACATACACACGCATGCATGTCGTCATATGAGCAAAATGTTCTTAAATACAGCGTTAAACCCCATTTCCCCTTACCACCTCTAGAAATAAAACAATACTTACACACATCCATTTATTCGCAAGGTGTGATTATTTAATTATCATAGCAAATATTTAATTCACGAGTCATATCCTATTTGAAGGTTACATAACATACATATAGTTTGCTTAAAGTGAGTGAGTGAGTTGATATTTAGCGTCTCAGCCATATCGTGACGAAAATTATTTTTTAAATGAATGATGAATACATTTTCAAGATTAACATCTGTCGACGGTGGACAGTAAAACTACTATAGTATCACAGATATTAAGATAAAACGTGAATGTTATCTTACAAATATATCTCTATAAAAAATAATACAATGTAAAAACGGGCTAATGACCACCAGCAACTGAAGAAAGACCATGGGGACTTACAGTACGTTTGCTACCTGCATGGACCCTAGCTGGATTTACGCCATCCCTTCAGCGGATGGCGATTATGCTCCAATTGGTGTATTCCCATACTGCCTACAGTTCCAAACTGCCTACAGGTTAAAACAACATGATACGGTCCAGTGATCAGGAAATGAATACACCGATCTGAACTTGACTAGTTAGCTGGTTAATTCTATGGTGTCTTCCCACTCTGCCCAAAGAAGTTTAAAAAATGACAAGTGTTGGTTGGTAGGACATCTTTATTCATTCTGAGAATTCTCAGACTTTACATGGAGACATGGATTTATCATGAAAAACTGATAGGTTTTACAGTCTTTCAGTGGTTTTACAGTCTTTTACTTGTTTTACAGTCTTTTACATGTTTCACAATTACACACAACTGACAATCTTTGCAAACTTGATGAGATGTCCAGCAGCATCAAGATACTGAAGAGGAGAGGCGTTTTTCTGCCGCTCTGGAGGTGCTCCATCAGTCTCAGAAGTCTCGCATCGAGCTCTCTGTTGAACATTTGCCATTGTGTGATGGATGCAGTTGGTTCCCCTTCTAATTTATTAGGAGTTTAATTAACTGAGAAGATGAGATCTTCTCAACAATTAAGTCCTTACCATGTGTTTCGACATAATCTGACAAAGACAGACAAAGCCTGTAACAACATACTTAAAACAAGCCTACCCAACTTGATCAAATAGGATTAAGTTAATCCTGCTTTGGAGGTTACAATATAAGCATGCTAACTGCTACCAAAAAACAAAATAAAACAATATCATTGTACTTGTCTTGTAGTCTTAATTGGATGAGAAGACTCAAAACATACTATACACAGAAGTAGATGCACAGATATATACTAAGATAATCCCCCTAATTATCCCTTACTCCAAACGAAGCACCCCTTCTTCATTGATACTCGTGCTGTTCCATTATTGTACAGGGCAAAAAAAAATTTTCCCACGCTGCCTACAATGTTTTTGTTGGGAGTTTGGGATGTAGGCAGTTTGGAACTGAAGGCAGTATGGGACCTAACCCTCCAATTTAGCCAAGCAATAAAAGAAAAGATATTGTGCGATTAAAACCATGTAGTATGAAAAATACCTTGACAGAGATGGGTCTTACATACCCCCTCAAATGTTACGCTACTTCAAACCCATTTGAAGGTATTGCCACTTCAGTCAAAGTTATTAAAAACAAATTAAAATTCATTGATCAATTACAATAGAAATTCAAAATGTATCAATTAAATCGATTTCCTATAAAAACAAAAAACAATAACTAATTGAGGATAAACTTTGTTAAAACGATCCGATAACGTTTTTACACTGAAATATGTATCCCTTCTGGTAGAAAAATCAACACAGTCAAGCAGGACATGCTTGACCGTGATTCTTTCATTGTTTGCTTACAGAGACAATACAAACAAACTGTTATTACAATACAACACAATATATATACTCATGCCAATAATGGTTCTCACCCCTTCAATTTTTTTAATTGGGGAGGGGGGTGACAACCATTATTGGCATGAGTATATATAATGGATACTTAACATACTTATTTTTTTATGACAACTCATCCCTTTGCTGACCTGGGCCCCGTTCCTCAAAGTGATCGTAACCATAAGACGACAGGTAACTCCCATACTTTAACATAGACTAACGACAGTCGTAGCACTACGATCGCTTTGTGGAACGAGGCCCAGAGCATTTAGAACTGTCATGTATGACAAATTTCTGAACAAAGCATGCGTTTTTACAATAGGTGTTCAAATGAGATTCTTGGCATGGGGCCATTAGAGAGTGACATAGAAGTACAGGTTTAGCGTGTTGTTGCTGACTGGTAAAACTTAAGGAACTGACAACTAATTATTTATACGAAATGTATGTAAAATATTTGAATTTTAAAAGAAATATATACAAAGAACTGCATCGGTCACAACAGAAATTTCAGTTTGATTTGTTGAAATGTCAGTGAACTGTAACAACCGCCTAAAGTTTCGCTGGGCTTTTATTTATATATGTAAGAGCAGATAAAATGGCGATTACTGCCATGGAAATAGGGCGGTCATCTGAGAATCTTGACATTATTGTTCCGGATCCAATAATAATGGCACCAATAACTGCGTCCATATGTGAAGATATACACCTAGAAACTAATGAAGCAACCCCTGCATTTCTCAACCATGTCAATCCAAATGTAGTTATCATTCGTGTCCAACTTGGTGGAGAACTAAATAGTGAATGGAAGATAATGCTTTGACTCTTTATAACACCGAAAATGATGCCATTATTCCATACGATTATTGCTTCTATAACTCTGTTCCAAAAGTAGAGTGATTATGTCCAATTGGTACCTACGAAAACTATGGATCTAGGGTATGACATGATTTGGTTTGAATAGCCATTTGTGTCCATAAACGTTTACTCCTGAACATCCATGTTAGAATCGGTCTTCGGTAACCCATGCTTGTCTGAAGAGGTGGTCAGGTTCGCTGACTTGGTTGACATGTGGCAGCGTATCCCAATTGCCTAGATCGATGCTCATGATGTCAATCATTGGATTGTATAGTCCAGACTCGATTGTTTACAGGCGCAATGATATGGCTGGAATATAACCGAGTGTTGCATTGAACAACAACAAAAACCGAAAAAGTAGCTTACAGGTACTGTGTTCGAAACTGAAGATGGAATGTGTGTTTCTTCGGGATATAATCATACATGTGTAGCTCAGTATAAAATGGAACTAGTTCATGGAAACCATGCGTGTAAGTTATAGTACAATGAAACTAGCCCGCGAAGACAATGTGTGTAGCTCATGGTACAATGTGTGTAGCTCATGGTACAATGTGTGTAGCTCATGGCGCAATGTGTGTAACTCATGGTAGAATGTGTGTAGCTCATGGTACAATGTGTGTAGCTCATGGTACAATGTGTGTAGCTCAAGGTGCAATGTGTGTAGCTCATGGTGCAATGTAGCTCATGTATCATGGTACAATGTGTGTATCTCATGGTACAATGTGTAGCTCATGGTAAAATGTGTGTAGCTCATAGTAGCTCAATGTGTGTAGCTCATGGTACAATGTGTGTAGCTCATGGTACAATGTGTGTAGCTCATGGTGCAATGTGTGTAGCTCATGGTACAATGTGTGTAGCTCATGGTACAATGTGTGTAGCTCATGGTACAATGTGTGTAGCTCATGGTACAATGTGTGTAGCTCATGGGTACAATGTGTAGCTCATGGTACAATGTAGCTCATGGTGTAGCTCATTGTGCAACGTGTGCTGTGAAGCCCATGGTGCAATGTGTGTAGCTCAGGGTGCAATGTGTGTAGCTCGGGGTGCAATGTGTGTAGCCTCATGGTACAATGTGTGTAGCTCATGGTACAATGTGTGTAGCTCATGGTACAATGTGTGTAGCTCATGGTACAATGTGTGTAGCTCATGGTACAATGTGTGTAGCTTATGGTGCTATGTGTATAGCTTATGTTACAATGTGTGTAGCTCATTGTGCAATGTGTGTAGCTTTGTTATGTTACAATGTTTGTAGCTCATGGTACAATGTGTTTAGCTTATGTAGTTGCTATGTGTATAATATGTTACAATGTGTGTAGCTCATGGTACAATGTGTGTAGCTTATGGTACAATGTGTAGCAATGTGTGTAGCTTATGGTGCTAGTGTATAGCTTATGTTACAATGTGTGTAGCTCACGGTGCAATGAGACTCTTCGATGAAACCAATGTGTGTAACTCCTTGTACAGTGTGTGTAGCTTATGGTATAATGAGGCTACTTCATGGATACAGTGCGTGTAGCTTATGATACAATGTGTGTTATGTTGATGGTATGCAAGCGACTTGTGCAGTATCATGGCTGCGATGAATGTAGCCCATGTGCACGGTTTGTAGGGATAGTTTTACAGGTTGTGTTAATCTTCCTCTTCCTGATATGACAGGAACAATAAAAAAAAATCGACCAAACACATTGCTGAATATCAATAATATTCTCATCTTTATTCTGTTGTCAAAGTTTATCATTATGTCCCTGATTGTAGTACTCACAATGTAATCACATGTTTAGCAAATATTAACGACACATAAAGGACTTGCGGTAATATTATCGTAATGGGCAACTTAACACTCTTTGTTCTTATTTAAACTCGTATTTACAAAAAAACAAACTGATGTAAAGTGATTGTTATCTGCGGAGAATACACATAATTCCGCCTACAAGCATAACCACATTGCCTGTTGCACATGTGAACGGATCCAGTAATCAGCGTCTCTGTAGCTGCGGTTTACTTCATGAAGTATATTGGCGTATTTGAAAGTCTCCGTACTCGTGCTTAAACACTGAAGAGACCATGGTTAACCACTAAGTGCACAGAGATACTTAAACCGTTGCTCTGGGTAGCATTGGCACCAACTGCAAAAGACAAACCGTCGTGTCGCAAAATACACCAGATGAACAAATTAAAAATATGCAACATACACATTCCATGTGTTCCGATCCAGTGATCCTAAGCGTCTGTTCAGTGTCGCCATAATCCTGCGAACGGTGCACGGTCCCGTCCTGCAGAGCCGTTCTCTTATCTTGGTGTACAAGTAGCCAGCCATCTTTGTCCCGGCATATGTGGACATCATGTGCCTCAAACTCCTGCACTTCACCTTATCTCGCAACTCATCATGCTTTACATGAGTTTGAATGTAGGTTGTTCATGTTTTCTTAAATAGATATGTTTCCTATCGTCATTTGAAAGAGCACATGTTTTGCTAACCTACATTGATTTTTCAATCGTAAAAGAATCACATTACACAGCAACAAATGTGATTCTATCCATGCGTGTGGACATATTATGTTTCAAATACTTCAAAGACCCGTGATGGTCCGGGTTAGAATGTGCCTTCAGTAACCCATGCTTGTCTTAAGAGGCGACCAGAGGGATCGGGTGGTCAGGCTTTCTGACTTGGCTGAAATATGTAATCGGTTTCCAATTGCGCAGATCGATGCTCATGCTGTTGATCACTGGATTGTCTGGTCCAGACTCGATTATTTACAAACCACTGCCATATAGCTGGAATTAAACTAAACTCACTCACTCACTCAAATACTTTAAAGGTATGGGTCAGCTGTGACATATATGCTCAGTTCCCCTGGGAGTTATCTTTGATTTCAAACGTCGGTGGTGATCTTTAAAATGACAAGCGATTGATATTTCAGATTAACATTAATGATGGATACTTATAATATGATTAGTTCTCTTTTATTTAATGGTTGTTTTAAGCAAACTAAATTGAATGACAAATATTTGAATACATATTGCATCTGTTATAAATCGGAAGGATATCATTATTCACTGAGATTGTTTCGTGGCCATGACATCGACGGGGATATTTATAAGTATCGTAAAATGACTGGCCCCTCTCTCCAAACCCAATTTGTTAGTGCCCATTTTACTGGAATGGTGATCTACCTTCAGCTGCTGGTGCTCTATAGCCTGTATCATTTCGCACATACCTTAATAGTGATAACCTTGTTAAGTTGCATGCTAGTTTTAAATCTATATCAGTGATATTGTCCTTGGTTGGCGGGTGTTATAACGTTGAAGCTTTTTAATGAGTCTTCAATGTCACGATATGGCTCAAATACTGCCGGCATGACTTTCAATCTGAAATCACTCACACACTCAAAAGTGTAATGTTTTATCTACGTCGATTATTGAAAACACGACAGACGCGTTAAAGTAGAGGAAATGATAGTGTCCCAACTTAATGATTAGTGTCCCACTTTAGATTTCATTCTCTTCGCCGATGATTTGAATTTAAATATGGGAGCTGGTCTGATTTCGATGTGAGGATATATGTGCTTTCAATTTGTGTGCCAACTCTCACTTCTCCTTTGGCTCTTAGGAAATACTATCCAAAGTTGAACCTTTTCCATGTTTTGATCAAACCGCAATACGACAGTATTATACCTTTCAGTCCTTCTGCCTGTTTTTCGGAAGTCGCTTGGCCGTCATCGAAAGGAAGAACGAAGATAATTTGATCAAGAGTTACCTGCTCCGACATGGCAAAGGTAGTGTGCTTCCAACAATTATGTTGTTCTCTTCACAAATTATTTTATCAGCCATACAGCTCCTTCTTATGACATTACAATGATGAGTATAAAATACTAGTGTGCAACACTAATAGATTTTCAGGCACCTTTTCTCTGCTGGCAAATTGGTTACACTCTTATATAGCATTCTGTGTGTAGCAACAATAAATGGCCAACGTAAGATTACAAACAGTTAACATAATCATGATTGTCTGATTGGCATTTTTATGGTGAGTGTTTAGGCGCTACCTTCTACATCGGTGGCACTGACCTGAGAGGAGAGGGAATCTTCACCTTGAAGCGCCCTTTGGCGAAGAAACTAGGATACAGGGGTGGCAGCCAGGTCAACCTGATAATTACAAGGGTAACGAACATTGCATGTCCTTGCGTCCAACAGCTAAGTACAGGTGGAATGATGTACCCTGCGATCACAAGTACAGGTTCATTTGTGAACGAGGTCATTAACAATTTTGTCACAAATGTACGAAGAATATGCAATGATAATACCAGTGTCTTGCTGAATACAAACGTCTAACATCCACCATTGTTGTTATTTTTTCTTTTGAGGATGCCAACATGCATCGTCAAGTGGTTAGAGATTAGTATAGTTCAGATCTGGCAACTGTTACAAACAGTAAATTCATAATACAGAAACTAGGTCTGAAACATGATCTATAGCTGTATCCTGGTTGCTCCAGGTGACACTTCACTGATCTTTCAACATTGTTTCCCACTGGAACTGTTTAGGTAGATGGAACGCTCACCTAACTATGGAGTTTATATTGAAAATTGGCGGAACATTCGAGCTTTGCATGTTTCTTTCTTTGGAGGCATTACTAAGGAAGGCACGACGTAGAGGTTATAAGCTTTTAATTTATACATAAAGAGTATAGGAATAAAGAGTCCAAACAGGTGATTTAAATATTATATTCCATCTTTCTAAACATATTTTGGAAAGTAGGAGGAGTTGTAAAGCTTTCCAGGTTCCGAGTTCTCAACAATAAAGTATGAAAAGTGTCGATGATCAAGTACTGGACGTTTGAGATACCCTGATAATAATGGGACAAGCCACTTGGCGTAACTTGGTCCAAATCGATCGCCCAATGACAATGTGAGTTGTCACCCTACCCAAGTGCACACGATTCACCAGGTGGAATATGTCAGACGTTTTAACGTTGACTCTATATTTCATTATTCTCTACTTTTTTTAAACGATATGTTGGACTTGTGTTGAACAACGTGAAGCTGGTTATCGTTATTATGTTTCCCAAGAACGCTTTACCAACCTATGATAGCAATCAAATTTCAACATTGTTGAAAGTGTATCTCAAGTCAACAGTAAATTGACCTCAGTCTTCAGTATTGACACTTGCAGTTGGTATGTAAATTAAGATTGTAGAAATCAATAAAGTTATTATTTACTAAATAAAAGACAATAAATCACTAAAGCATAGTAAAATAACAGATTACAGATAATGACTAACCATAAAAAGAGATTTCACAACACAGACCAATATAAAACGGGCTACAGATCAATGGAAACTGACGGTAGACCATCACGATAAGTAACCATGGTTTCTTTTGGTAGTACAATGCCTATCATCATGTTTACATTCACATGTTACAACGATTCGCGACTAAGGGGAACACACTTGTTGTCTCAAGTACTTCGTTTGTTTTCAGGCAACTTAATGTCAGCGATGATATTCAAGCGCCTTCTGCTTAAATGCTTAGACAACCAACACTCAGTTTACCAAATACACAAGTAACTTTAACCCCATCAAACTGCCTGTTTCATGTTTACAGACACAAATATGTATCTTAAGGAAGGTTAAAAGCATGGTCGCACTAGTTATTCGTCCCACATAAAGATGACACGCGGTGATAAAACAGAATAACTGTATAATACTCATTAAACTTAATCATTCATCATAATGGAGAGACTTGGACTGCTATAAATTCTTTTCAGCTTCACACCTTCCTCAATACCCGTGTGACTAAAAATAATCACTCACTCACTCACTCTCTTCCATACTGGATGCAGAACCAGATCTGCTTCACTTTCCTCCATACTGGATGCAGTAATAGATCTCCTAGTTACCAGATGCTGAACCAGATCTCACACTTTCCTCCATACTGGAAGCAGTACCAAATCTGCTCTACTTTCCTCCATACTGGATGCAGTACCAGATCTGCTTCACTTTCCTCCATACTGGATGCAGTGCCAGATCTGCTTCACTTTCCTCCATACTGGATGCAGTACCAGATCTCCTACAGCAACCTCTGTAGTGATCATGAATGCAGTACCACATCTCATACACGTTCCTCAATACCTGATGCAGTACCAGATCTCTGACACGTTCCGCCATAGTGGGTGCTATACCAGATCCACTACACGTTCCTCCATACCTGATGCAGTATCAGATCTCCCACATTAACCTCCGAAGTGAATGCAGTACCACATTTCATACACATTCCTCCATACTGGATGCAGTACAATATCTCCTACATTAACCTCCGCAGTGAATGTTGTACCAGATCTCCTACACGTTCCTCCATACTGGATACAGTACAATATCTCCTACATTTTCCTCCACAGTGAATGTAGTACCAGATTTTCTACACGTTCCTCCATACTGGATACAGTACAATATCTCCTACATTTTCCTCCGCAGTGAATGCAGTACCAGATTTCCTACACGTTCCTCCATACTGGATACAGTACAATATCTCCTACATTTTCCTCCACAGTGAATGCAGTACCAGATCTCCTACACGTTCCTCCATACTGGATACAGTACAATATCTCCTACATTTTCCTCCACAGTGAATGCAGTACCAGATCTCCTACACGTTCCTCCATACTGGATGCAGTACAATATCTCCTACATTAACCTCCGCAGTGAATGCAGTACCAGATCTCCTACACGTTCCTCCATACTGGATACAGTACAATATCTCCTACATTTTCCTCCGCAGTGAATGCAGTACCAGGTCTCCTACACATTCCTCCATACTGGATGCAGTACAATATATCCTGTATTAACCTCCGCAGTGATTGCAATGCCTGATCTCCTACACGTTCCTCCAAACTAGATGCAGTACCAGATCTCATACACGTTCCTCCTTACTGGATGCACTACAATATGTCCTACAGTAGCCACCGTATTGAATGCAGTATCCAGATCTCATACACGTTCCTCCATACTGGATGCAGTACCAGATCTCCTATATTAACCTCCGTATTGAATGCAGTACCAGATCTCATACACGTTCCTCCTTACTGGATGCACTACAATATGTTCTACTGTAGCCCCGTATTGAATGCAGTATTCAGATCTCATACACGTTTCTCCATGCTTGGTGCACTACCAGATCTCCTTCACGCTTCTCAATACTGGATACAGTGACAGATCTCCTGCACCGTCCTCCATTCCTCAATAACAAATCGCCTTTACTGAGCTCTAGAAGGCTGTAAGGTTGCTACATTAAATACCAAAGCAGATACTGTCAATATTTTTTTCAAATTGTACTTTCGTGTAACATTAATGCCATACCCCAGATGGAAATTGAAAATGAATACGCTGCATAAAATATCAATAACCTGCCAGAAATCAGACTGAAATATCCCCGGAGATGTGAAATTCAATGTTAAGATTAAAGTTCATTTGCCACCTGCCGCTGAGATATAATATTATTGTTTTGAAACTCGTAGCGATTTATATATTTCCTAAATATGTTGGAAAGCGCACGTACAATCTCTAAAACAAGCCCGCAAGATCGTCAGAAATACGTTCAGTTGAACCCAATGGGGCAGTTATGTGAACAAACGCAGGTGCGTGTATTTGAATCTCTGACCGTTAATGTCATTATCCTTACTGAAAAACTATACACGAGGCAAAATAATCTTTTTCTACGTTCTTTGTACTGTCAATATGACGATGTATACTAGGCGTGATTAATAAAGGATCAAGTGATATACATGTAAAGAAGGTTTCTCAGAAATAATAGAACTAAGAGTATCATCATAATGTTTAATATGTTGACAAACGTGACACATCGTGACATACAGATAAAACGTTCAAACAGCACTAGCAAACATCAGTTGTATAGACCAGCCCTACTAAATGGAAATGACAAACATGAAACTCTGATTCATTCAATATCTTGTGTACCCTCCTCGTGCGTCCAAGACAAAGGTGCACCTTGGTCTTATGCTCCTTATCAAGTTCATAACGAAGACGTGTGGCCACACCATCCGCTCTATACCCTGCTGCCTCATGAATTCCGTGGACCTATGAGGCCAAGCGTTGTCGTCTTGCAGTAAAGAGGTCGACCACAACAGCCATTCATAGTTTGCAGGAATGGTACTGCTATCGGATCAGAATCTCGTCTAGATAAGGCTGCCCTTAAACGGTGCTCCTGGATATTCTTACATTGTTCACATAGAAGTGTTCTGTCTGAAGATCTGATGTGTTACGAAATCTGTTTCGTAACACAGTGTTATTCATGTGCCTATCACCTCGGACTGTTGTAACTCTGGGGCGACTTGATCGACGTGCATATTCCACGGACCCATTGGCTTGAATTTTCTGCAACAGTCTGCCAATAGCACTGTGACTCACATTAAAGCGGACAGCAACCTGCCATTGAGTTTGACCAGATTCCGAAAGGTCTAAATTCTGACCCCTTTCAGCAAGTGTAAAAACCGTCTCATTTTAAGCGAGCGAGAGAGATTTCATCTACAAGCGTACGTGGCAATAAAGAAAACAATACTAGTATACATTTGTACAAATAAAGTGAGTTGTACGTATAACATATCAATCATAACAAGGCAACAGAGGTTGTCTGATGAAATACACAATCGATGCAAATGCTATTATAATGTCAGTCCAGGTTTGAATCTCTATACATTCAATCGGGTAAGTATCACCTTCAAACAGGAACGACAACATGTCGTGTTCATCCAGCAATTCAAATTTGACATAGGTTCACATCTAGCTCATTTATTAGCTAAGAAAGAAATCTGTTTCTACTTTGCAGAAGTTTCTGACAGTGCAATAGCACATGACAATCGTATTCATGAATACGCATGTTTATCACAGAGTGTACATGTGTTAGAAAACAGTATTTCGGAATGAAATGAAGTTACACTGTTCACTTGTATACGGAAAAGCAAGAGTAGCTCTATTGATAAAGATAACAGTACCCAGAATGGAATTGACGGCAGCAACATTATCAGTCCGAACAAGTGCTCTGATCCTCAAAGTAGAATTCCCCGATTCGAGTGTGTACTACTGGACTAACAGCATGGCAGTGATTCGCTATATTTCAAATGAAACAACATGCTTCCATACATTCGTCGGAAGCCGTTATTCGAACAAGACAAAGATTCTACAGCCTCAGATTTTGATGTATGACCAGCAATTCCTTTGGAAATCATTGAGTGAGTGAGTGAGTGAGTGAGTTAATATTTAGCGTCACATGGGCAATATTTCAGCCATATCGTGACGGGGACAATTTGCTTTATATCAATATTAAAAACAATAAATTAAGAACGTAAACACCTGTCATCGAAGGACAGTACACATACTAGAGTATTACAGATATAAAATTAAACCTAGTACGCTATCGTAAAATGAAATCACTACAGACAGTGCAAAAATAAAAACGGGCTATAGATCACCAACAACTGAAGGTAGATCACCATACTAGGGAACTTACAGTACTTTAACTACCTGCATGGACCCCAGCTGGATTTACACCATCCCTTCAGCTGGCGATTGTGTTTTTAGCCATTATTAAAAATAACAAATATACTACGATTAAAAGTTACATTGATGTTTTGGGACTAACGTACTGGAAATCCGTGACAAAGGGCCACAGCAACAAATTGATAAATTTATCACTTCCTGACGGAGATCCTGAAGTAAGGAAAGTGGTGAATTCAGCATTTGTATCTGAAGCAAACGACAGTATCGACAAACTTTTATCACATTATTCTGAATGGACAAAACTGAGGGAGAGCTGTATGCTTGATTCTTCTAGTGATGATGAAACTTCAAGGATTAGCACAGAAAAGAAACGAAATATCAGTAACTCATACCAAATACCAAAGAAAGAAAGAAAGACAGAATTAAAAGATTTGAAGGAAACCCAAAATGGTGGAACACAAATTTACACCACTCACTGTAGGTATCTTGCAGAAAGGAAAAGCAGCGCTACACACAGACAAGCTACTTTCCACCATAATTGAGGGCTTTTAGGAATAAAAGAATGTGAAGCCAGCAGGTGTTTTGACGAAAAGTCAGAATTTAGATCCCATAGTAGTGGAGGGAGTGATGAGAGTCGGCGGTCGTTTGAATATGCTGACATTCCGTTTGAAGCTAAACATCCCATAATTCTACGTCATTCTCTGGTCTCGAAACTCATTATTGATGACCTCATTAAACAGCAGGTCATCAGGAAAAGAACGCCATGCTGAATTCATTGAGACAGAATTATTGGACATTGGGGAGCATGTCACCTTATCAACAAACAAGTTTCACAATGTGTTGTATGTCGGAAACCAAACCATGAGCGCAAAACCAAAGATGTCTGATCTACCAAGAGACCGTCTCACTCCTGATCAACCGTCGTTCTCGCGTGTAGGAATGGACTTTTCGGACCCTTTCTCCTCAAACGAGTTTGCGGGACACTGAAAAGGTATGGCGTTATATTTACCTGCCGGATATTACTGAAGAGAAATACAATGTCCTTCTTATTTGTCCACAGTATGTAAGATCTAAGGAGCTATTATATACCATCTAAGAATACGTCCTGTCCCACATTTTACAAATTCTGTTTACTAATGTCAACCGAAAATGTACAGCTACTTTAGAATATTGCCATGATAATACACCATTCACTGTTAAAAACGCAAACGCGCTTGTACCACTCACCCAGTATAACTGTTTTTACGTGTATTAGGGCCTCTGGCCTACAGTTCAGAAATAAAGAAGAAGAGTTAAAATATTTACCCGCCTAGCAATACGAGCCATTCATATTGAAGTAGCTTCATCGTTAGATACATCATCTTGTATCAATGCCATTCGTCGACCTCTACTGAGGCGAGGGCTAGTCAAAATTATCCATTAGGATAATGGGACTAATCTAGTAGGCAGTGAAAAGAATTCAGACATGAAATTGACAGATTGCTGGAAATTCAGAAGACTCTCCAGAAGAAGGTATTCATTTGTGACTTTAACCCTCCAACATGTTTCCATTTTGGAGCAGTATACGATCGCCTAATCAGATCGGTGAGGAATAGTCTGTATTCTCTGCAATCTGCAAGAATGTCTCGAATGCGCCTCGAATGTACTTCGATTGCTGGTGGAATTTAGGTGGAATACTCCTCAAACGTAATAATCACTGTGAATAGAACTGAACAGGTTAACGAGTCGTGCATATTATTTCCTTAGTTAATATATAACTAAATATATCAGCAATATCTCTGACCTAGGGTGCCGGCTGTCCCACGTCAAATCACAAGGGTGGTCCCTCGGTGATGGCTGAAAAGAAGTCGAAGTAGTCGCTAATAGTTCATGTACTGGCATTCACTTCTTCAAATACAGGCATTGCCACATGCGCTGGGCAGGGCAAGACGCACACACGCTGTGAAATCAAAAGGACAACACGTGGTTAAAAGCACACACATGTAAAAAACGAAATCGGGTGCTTCTGGCGGGTGTATATAAATGTTGAACTGGCACGAAGTGAAAGGCAATAAGAAAATAATCACTATTAGACATGGTAGTTACAATTTATCATCAAAGCATTAATGTCTGTTCTGGTCAAATGCTCCCAAAACAAGGCCAACCATTAGCAAATTGACTATTAGAGTCACAGTTCACAGTTAATCAATCATCGTCTGGGCATTTTGGGTGTGTCATCAGACGTGTGACTGAATCGCGTAATGTCACGGTCATCCAGAGTTACTGTGGCAACACAACTCTGCCATCACTATTGGGATGAATCTTGGAAACTCTTCCAACTAACAATATGGCACGCAAACTTTGTGGATCAACTATCGATACTACATTGCTGCAGTCAATGTGTTTCTGATCCTTCTTATCAGAAACCAATTTAGCTTAACTGCAAGTCTGGCAAGTAACGTCTCAAATAGTGCTTCCGAAAGTGGTCTGCAAGGTTTAGACTATGGCGATGTTCCTATGATTTCACTGTCAGGATGGGCCACCTGTGGAAGGGATTGATAGAGGCGTCCCATAAGCAACACATGTGGAGCAACGGGATCGATGTCATGCACATCACTAGACACATAACCTGTGGTGTGTTTACCACGAACTAAATACGGAAGTGTACCACTTGATTCCCTAGGGGTTTCACTCGATTACACATACAATAATATCGAGGTTAATTGATCACCTGATGGTCACGTCATTCTAAATGTACCACAATTCCTCCCTGCTAAATTAAGAACTTCTAGGATATAAGGATATAAGAAATTGTTAGATTAAAAGTCAATGTGTTCCAACAGTTTTGTACTTGGATCATCCAGTTGCATAAAATGTAAATGTTCTTCAATATTGCTGGAACACTTTAACACATTTGAGTTTAGTTGGGCTTTACGTCACATCGGCATTTTCCAGCCATATAGTGACGAGAACAGGTCAAAGCGTTTATAAACATTTCAAGAACAAGCTCCAAATGAGTTTTATTTCAAAGCATATATATTCATTACATTGTCATTTCAAAACAGAAAATACCATAGCACTAAATCAAAAGCACGCAATTCGTTACACATTCACAATTTATGATTCAAATTATGCTTCCTTCAGGCAGTTAACAATCAGATGCCCGCTCACGCCCGAGAACGGATCTTTCAGATTTGTCACATCATAATGTGAATCCATTGCCGTCGAAAAGCCCACACAGGCAAGCAGCATATGCTTGATGGTGAACACTTCGTCGCACGAGACACACATGCGAGGTCCATCTCCATCTGTTTTCGGAGTAGTCATGAGTAAAGCGACTGTGGCCAATACGACATCGTCGTAAAATTACCTCATCACGTCTTTACTGACACCCCAAGTAGGTATAATCAATTGTTGGCTTCGATTCATTATTTCTTCCTACCTGGGTGTCCCACCTTTTGTATGGGGGCCCGTGGATAATTTCTGATAGTGGACTTGAAATCACTGTACGGGATCAGCAGTGGAGATAAGGGCTTGTCAAAAGCTGCTTTAGCTGCTTCAGCATCGGCTTTTGTGTCACCTGCTATGCCGACATGACCGGGCAACCAGCGAGAGGATGATGTCACATTGGCCATTAGAAAGATCGTTGTAAAGTTCTAAAAATGTCTAGAATGATAGGGTGACTTGAAGTAACATTTTGAAGTGCTTGAAGAAAGATAACGAGTCTGTGAAAATGATGAAGTTTTGGAATGGTTCTGTTGTTTGATATAGGTCAAAGCTGTAAAGACAGTTTTGACCTCAACAGTGATGAAATGGAACAATTGTCAGGGATTCTAGAAGACAGTCTGGGATCCATTGACTGTAGCACTGGCAACTTGGCCATCATCTTTGGATCCGTATGTAAAATGGATCTATGGGCGTTATACTTGGAACGTAACAGGGTTGTATTCCTGTTGGAACACAAAAGGATTTGTTTCTTGCTTTTTGTTTGATGAGGGAGTAAGATCGACCTGTGCTTTCACCGTCTGCCACGGTGGCGAAGACAAAAGTCTGTAAGGTGCTATTAATTTTAGCTGCAGATATGTGTGGTTGAATTCTGATTCAAGTGGGTGGAACCAGGCTTGGCAGATTAGGGTTTTCATAGAGGGTTGTAAACACAATTGTAAGCTGAATTGGACTCATCTGAACGTAATTTAGTGATATGCTGCAGTGAAAATTTTAATGTGGCGTTGTTCAAGGGAAGGCTCATTGGCCTCCGCATACAGACTGTCTACCAGAGAGGTCCTAAAAGAACCCAGGCAGAGGCTAATACCTTGGTGGTGGATAGAATCTAATTTTTCTAAATTGCTTTTGCAGGCTCCGTCACAGACAATGGAGCCATAGTCTAGTTTAGAGCGAACCAATGATCTGCATAAGAGTGAAGGAGGGGTAGTCTGATCCCCTCCCATTCTGTATTTGAAACGACTTTGAGCAAGTCAAGAGCCTTCAAGCACTTTGTTTTCAAATGTTTTATGTGTAGTAAGAATGTCAGGTGACGGTCGAATATGAGTCCCAGGAATTTGGCCTCCTCTACTACCTCGATGGCAGTACCAACTCAAGATAGGTCTGGATCCTTGTGTGGTTTGTATTTACGACACAAGTGAATACAATTTGTTTGGGATTTTCAAAACTTAAAATCATTTTCATTGGCCCATTTTTGGATTTTGTTAAGGCAGAGTCGTAGCTGCCTTTCCATTGGGTGCATGTTTTCACAACAACATGGAATATGAAATCATCACGAAAAGGGACCCATCAACACAACTGTTTAAAACGTTAGTAAGGCTGTTAATTTGGATGCTAAAATGTGCCACATGCATGGAATGCACATATCTTCTGAAAACAATAAATGACCTACTCTGATTGGTCACTCGAGCCGTAATCAAACACGTATCCGATTGGGAATTGGTGTGTCCCATGAACACTATCACCACGTTACCTAAAACTTTCCACTGTTAACACGAGCATGTAATGTTAGTAGCTTGAGAGAGTCAAACCGTCGTAGACCTTGTATCGCTCGGAGTTGTCGTGACAATATCTGAAGGGTTTCACTAGTTGGGACAACAAACTTTGGTGGCATTTTAGAACAATCCCTTATCTGGTCAACATGCCGTCTCCAGTGCGTTGTAGGACCGACTTCAGCTTTTTACGACAGTGGACCCTTTATCGCTGTAACAAGATCAGGAATCCATTTGTAGTCGTTCCTTTATTCCCGAGCTGCAACAGCCTATCCAACCTCGAACTTTCGGGAGGACTCCAGTACCGGAGAGTTGTTTATCATGGCGGTTTTCAACAGTTCGTCTCACATTTGGCTTCACCAGGGTGCTGTTGTACAAAGCGATCATTAGCGCTAAGATAACCGTAACTCACATACCTTAACATAGACTTAAGGTAGTCTTAGCGCTAAAGTTGTTTTGTACAACGGCACCCAGGTCGAGATCTGTCCGTTCTGTTCATGTTCATGTTCCTGTTCATCATCAGCATAGCCGGAGATTCATTCGTAGTGCAGTGAGGAGTATCCCTACAGGTCAACAGGAATCTTGACAATTTCATCTCAATGTTTCCTTTCTCCTCCTTCATAGCACGAACTGTTGTTGGATCCAGAACAATATCTTCCAGAATACCCGATAACAGCTATATTTTTACAGCAGAAGCACACGCCATACTTACTGAGGAATGTGGTTCCATTTCTCTCATGCAAAAGGCAGTCTATTCATTGAGAGTCTGGACAAGTGGGTCTCTCTGTCAAACAAGACGGCCTTAAATGTCCCACAGATGTTCAATAGTATTGGGACCTGGACTCATGGACTCATCCAATAGCTTCTTGTTACAAGAACTGGGTGACAGCAGCACACGCTCTGTAAGGCCTGGCATTATCATCCACAAAGATGGGTCTTGTGGCAAGACGATTGTTATCAAAATGCTGGACAACAGCCTTCTCTAAGGATCTCCTGTTGATACCGAGGCTCATTTACGGTTACCACGAATGGTAATGAGGTCGATCTTTGCAACCCAAAGACATGCATCCCCATGTCGTGATTGAACCTCTCCTAGCGGGAACCGACTCCCTGAGATATTGCGGGTAACCATGGCTGTGTTCATTTGTCTCTAGACACGTGTACGACCATCCTTCATATGCAATAAGAACAAGGCTCTACAGTGCTCTATCCTCTTTTTCGTGTTGTCTTAAAGGGGTCTGCACTGTCTATGGGAAGATCTTAACATCATTGGTAGCCCCGTGTTTGTTCAAGTGTCTTGTAATGATGGACGGATGATTTATGTGCAAAATGTTGGTTGGTTGCTTGCTTGCTTGCTGCTTAGCGCCACACTCAGCAATATTCCAGCTATATGGCGGCGGTCTGTAAATAATCGAGTCTGGACCAGACAATCTAGTGATCAACATCATGGGCATCGTACTCCCGCAATTAGGGATACGATGACATGTGTCAATCCAGGTCAGCGAACCCTGACCACCCGATCCCGTTAGTCACCTCTTACGACAAGCATGGGTTACTGAAGACCAATTCTAACCCGGATCTTCACGGGTGTGTGCAAAATGTCAATAAATCATTCAGAAAAATGCTCTCTTTATTTAAATCACAGAATTATACATCTATGAATTAGGACTTGCTTAATTAACACTTATATGCATAGATGAACGTAGACCACAGCTGCTCGGGCGTCTGTGTAACATGCCATGTGTCTGCGAAAACTAACATCTGTGCATCGACGTCAATCTGTGTAATGTTATACAGCATGGTAAAAGTTATATTAAGTTCAGGAGAATCACGAGTATGTATTAAGGATTGGATCCGGAAGCAACATATAAAGGGATGTACAAAATGCAAAAACCCTTTGCTACTGGTTATCGCCATGTTGTTTCTTAACTCTGGATGTGTACTTTTTACAGATACATTTATTGTTTTCGACCCCAACTGATAATTTGAGAGAGCGATAGTATTTTGTAAAATACTTACATAATTACATACATTAGCTGTTTTGAGCATCTTCGGACTTATCTGGAGGAAATACAGACATTCATTCATTTATTCACCATAGTGGTGAAATATTTATCAGTACAAATACATATAGTATGACCAGAAATTATTGAGAGTTTTAGGAATATGTTTAATTGGATTTCTGGTATAAACAACCTTGACCAGCTATCAAGTGCTTTGTTTCATTCAAGAGAGACAACTTTGTTTATCCTTTTTCATTAGTTTGTGAAGAGTTATCCCCTTTGTTTACTTGCTAGCAGACGCCATTTTCAGTGATCCTCAGTATGGATGATATAGAGAGAGGAAGTTGATTTTAGAGTATTATAACAAGGACATCAGATCAGCTCAAGTGATTTCAAGTAGAACATGCATCCCTTTTTCCACTGTTTATCGTGTTTTGAAAAATATTGCAAATGGATATTGCATTGAGCACCAGGGAGGTGCAGGTAGGCCCAGGATATTGACTGTCGGTGACAGGAGGTGGCTTGATATTCTTGTTTTAAAACAAACGAAGGAGTTTAGAAAACTTAAGGCTGGATAGGAATGATAGAGGAACAGTGGCTGTCTGTAAAGAAGACAATAAGAACTGAGCTACATGCAATGGGTTGGCAGAAAAGTCGAGGAATTCCATCACCGATCATGAAACCTGAACAAATTGAGCGAAGGTTGAACTGGTGCTTACAGCATAGAAATTTTAACTGGGACAATGTAATTTTTCTCAGATGAAAGTTCTGTGTGGCTGTTTCCTAATACACTAAAATTCTGGACCAAACAAACTGAAAAACCTTTGTATCAGCGCCCAAAGTGCAGTCCGAATGTTAACGTGTGGGGTGGCATATCTGTGTTAGGGGTGTCGTAACCGGGTTTTGGGTGTTAGTAAACCCTACTACCAGTTACCTATTAAGATGGCCGTTCCGCATTGTCAGGGTGATGTAAGCTCAAGTTACATACTCGCTTTGTCCGTCCGGGGCTTCTACGTTTAGGAGTGAGAGGTCTGACGACCGAGACTCCTAACTACAACATTTTCATTCATGTACTGGCACTCTGGCATACAAGGAATAACTCAACACTAGGTTCTATACTCACATAGGTTTACTCGATCTCTCTCGTCATTACAAGGTGACGTGGTCAGGACAGGGATAGGGAAAGCTCTTCACCAGATATGGAACTGATCGATCTCGATGCGAACGTTCTGCTGACTTTGTAACCCGCACCACTTTCTAGTGCTGACGGTTTCTTTTTAAGGTGTTCGAGCCTGCTCCACCCTTGTCACATGACCAGATACAATCCCTCTGATTCGTTTAAAGTTACATCATTCCATGGTCCCATGTCGTACCTCGTGATCAGAGGATTACTGTAAACTAATCGATGATTCACCGTTAATTGCTACTTCTCTGTCCTGTCACTGACAGTTATCCTGTTCTCTATTCCTTGATTTATCAGTAACAGCAATGATTTTATGAATAAATACTCGTAATTCTTAATAATAGATTTGTGATACGTTTCTTGAGTCACGTATGCATTTTCGCTCCTTATAACAGGGGCAACGCCCCTCTGTGTATTGA